>NW_012136636.1:1718077-1720932 GCF_000956105.1 Propithecus coquereli | reverse complement strand
TAAAGCTTTGTGAATACCTCTCAAACAAGGAATTCACCATCAAACAGTTCACATTCAACATTTCCTAGCACTTCATCTCTTACAGGAGCCAAGGATAAACCTCTTGATGGGGACAGGAGGGTAAGATTAGGTAAGGGGAGCAGCAAGGGTTTTACTGGCAAGAAAATAAAAGAATCTCAGGGCACAAATGGTCAGCGTTGCCCATTGAAGAGGTGATGGATAGTTTTCATAAGGAAAAATCAAGCTATTTACTTGGACAAGAATTTGCAGGAATGGTAAAATCATGCTAAATGTAGAATAAGTTCTGTGGGGAGTAGATAGTTTTGGATTTGGGTGTCCTTGCTCTTTGCAGGGGTAGATTGTTTGAACATTCAGGCACTTGTCCTTTTTTACTAGAATTTGTTAGCATTAATTTTAAGCCAGTATTTTAGGAACTAAGTAACTCAAGTGACAGAAAGAGTGGTGTTTGCCTTGTTATTATGAGTGCATGGGAATCAGCAAGTACGTTGGTTAAAATAACACAACTGCAGAATCAAAACTGTTAAAATGTCTGTAATACTCAAAGTGATCTACAGATTCAATGTGATCTCTATTAAAATACCAAAATAATTGTTTGCAGATCTAGAAAAAATAATTCTATGCTTCCTATGGAACCAGAGAAGCCCTCATATAACCAACAAAATCTTAAGCAATAACAAAAAATTGGGAGGCATCAATTTACTAGACATCAACTATATTATAAGGCTATAGTAACCAAAACAGTATGGTGCTGACACAAGAACAGAGACACAGACCAATGGAACAGGACTGAGAACCCAGATATAAAGCCATCCTCATATTGCCATCTGATTTTTGACAAAGCAGATAAAAACATACACTGGGGAAAGGAATCCATATTCAATAAATGGTGCTGGGAAAATTTAATAGCCACATGTAGAAAACTGAAATAGGATCCAGGCCTCACATCCCTCACAAAAATCAATTCATGATGAATAACATACTTACACCTAAGGCATAAAACTATAAGAATTCTAGAAGAAAATGTTGGAAAAGCTCTTATAGACATTGACCCAGGCAAAGAATTTTTGAAGAAGACCCCCAAAACAATCACAACAAAAATAAAAAATGGGACTGATCAAATTAAAATCTGCACAGCCAAGGAAACTATCACTAGAGTGAATAGACAACATAAAGAATGGGAGAAAATATTTGCATGCTATACATCCAATGAAGGGCTGATACCTAGAATCTATATAGAACTCAGAAAATCACCAAGAAAAATGTCAACAACACCATTTAAAGATACGCAAAGGGCATGAACAAGAATTTTTCAAAAGAAGATAGACTTACAGCCAACCAACATATGAAAAAATACTTGAGATCTCTAATCATCAGGGAAATGCAAATCAAAACTACAATGACATAGCACTTAACTCCAGTGAGAATGGCTTTTATTCAAAAAGTCCCAAAACAACAAATACTGCCATGGATGCTGAGAGATAGGAACACTCATACACTGCTGGTGGGAATGCAAACTAGTACAACCTATATGGCAAGTAATATGGAGATACCTCAAAGAACTAAAAGTATAACAATCATTTGATCCAGGAATCCCACTGCTGGGTATTTACCAAAAGAAAAAAAAAGACATTCTTATAATAAAGACATCTGCACTCAGAATGCTTATAGCAGCATGATTCACAATTGCAAAGATTTGGAAACAATCCAGGTGCCCATCAATACATGAGTGGATTAATAAGATGTGGTTTATGTATACCATGGAGTACTACTCAGCCATTAAAAAAATGGTGAACTACCTATTGTATTACCCTGATGGAGCTGGGGCCCATTCTTCTAAGAATCATAAGAATGGAAAAACAAGCACCACGTGTACTCACGGTCAAATTGGTACTAATCAATCAACACATACGCACATAATGAAGCAACGTTCATGGGGTGTCAGGCAGGTGGGAATGGGGAGGAGAGGATTGGTAAATTCACACCTAATGGTTGTAGTGTGCACTGTCGAGGGAATGGTCACACTTGTAGCTGTGACTGGTGGTGCAAAGAAAATTTATGTACCCAAAGTGTTTGCACCCCTGTACTACTGTGAAATATTCAATAAGAAAATAAATAAATAGTTTTTTAAAAGAAAAATATAGCGCTTCTGGATATTATCCAGAATTTTCTGAACTCTACGGTCTTACAACACCCCTCCCCCCATTCCCTGTCATTGTTCTCTATTTCACAGATGAAGAAACTAAGGCAAAAATAGTTATCTAAATCATCCGAATAACACCAGACCCTAAGTGAAAATGTCAGACTCGGAAATCATATCTGGCTGAATCTAGAACCCATACTCTCTCTGCTCCCCCTTTCAACCTAATCATCTAGTTTCCACAGAACTCCTCTATGTAATGTGATTCTCGCAATTCAGAGACTCTCAGGATTTAATTCATCATTCTACATGTGGCAGGTCCTAAATAATTAATAATATTACTAGATCACTTAAATCAGGTATTTTTTTTTCTCTCATGAAAGAGGGGGCATTATGTCTGATAATGTCAAAATCTCCTTCCACTTTTGCGCCACATCCCACTTTCTATCCACCCTGAGCTTTTCGTATCATGTATCCCATCTGGAATATAGCTTTTTCTCTGCCAAATTGTATTTCTTGCCTCTTTTAGGCACTTTTTAAATGCACTTCCCCCCCTGAGCCTTACTTGTATAACACCTTTTGAAGTTAATATAAAAATCATTTAGAAAATGGCTTATCATATACTCATACCTGTGAATAATAATAATAATAGTTGATTTTTTTAAAAAATGCTGTGCATATTTACTGTTTATGACTC
>NW_012136636.1:1711790-1718027 GCF_000956105.1 Propithecus coquereli | reverse complement strand
CTATTAATTGTCATATCAAGTAACCTTAAAAAGGGAAATTGATCTGCAGATGGACACTTGGGATGAAATGATAGAAATCCATATGGACCAGAGTAAGTAAATACAAGACTAAATATTTCATTTTGAAAAAGTGAGAAAAGAAAGAATATTTGAGACAGTGTAGTTACTTAATGCATCTTTATTGTAGATGATTAATCAAGAACAAAACCTCTTTAACCATGAAAAAATATGGACTAAAATAAACCACTAACTTTAAAAAAATATAATATTTTATATCAAAATTATGTCTTCTTCTATAATATTAGCAGTATAATTATTGCTATTGGCTTTTTATAATAATCTATAGTCAATATTATAGTCTTAATTTTTATAAATATGTGTGAAAAATCAATTACTACTGTGTGCTTTTTCTTCAGAGTTCATTGCCTTAGATAAGTGGCTCTTGAATGATATTATGCTAAACTATCCATAAACATGGAGAAAAATAACATCTTTAGAATATTACTCTTTCACAAACATGTTATATCCCTTTATTTACTGGTCTTATAAATTTAATACATTTTGTGAATATCTGTAAAAAGTTAATAAAAATCTCATTAGATTTATTCTTGAGTATTTAAAAATTATTGATACTAATGTACATGCTATCATCTTTAAAACTTGTATTTCAACTAGCTAGTATCTACAAATACAATTGCTTTTTTTACATTAATATTTGGTGCTGCCACCATGCTAAACTGACTAATTTTCTAAAAATCTGTAGACTTTGTGTATTTTCTTAATTCACAATCATGTAACAGAGTATTTTAAAAAATATCTTCCTTACCATTTCTTACACATTTCATTTATTTCTCATATCCTATAGCACTGTCTAGGATTTCCCATACAATATTGCATATAATTTGTGTGTAAAGGATGCTTGTTTTGTTCCAAGAAGAAAGCCTTTAACATCTTGCCATTACGTATCATGTTTTCCCTAGGTTATTTGTAAAGACCCCTTATTGGATTCAGAATGTTGCATTCCGTGCTTTGTTTTCTGAAAGGTTTTAATATAACTAGATAGACATTTTTTAAAATACTTTGTTCCTTATCTATTAATCACATAGTTTTTAAACTTTATTTTGTTAGTGACTTACATTAATTAATATTAAAATATTAGATAATATTAACTTTCTTGAATAACTCCAACTTGATCATGATATATTATGCTTTTTATATAGTATACAAATCATTTTGCTTATATTTTATTATTTTCATATTTATATTTAAGACAAATATTTGCCTGAAATTTGCCTGTCTTGAAATCAAACTTTAAGGCTTTCAACTTATATGCTCAGAAGTATTATCACTTATTAGTGTTTTCTGTAAATATTTTGCGTAACATTGGCATTATACCTTGCTTTAATATTTGCTTGATTTCACCACAGAGTCATGTGCTTATTGTTTTCTGAATGAGAAAGTATCAACTGTAGATTCATTTTTTTTTTTTTGATAACTGATTAGTTAAATGTTCTATTTTGGTCAAATTTGCTAAATTGTCTTTTTCTATAAATTTGTTCATTTCACATACATTTTCAGATTTATAGCTTTAAGGTTTGCCACAGTATCGTCTAATTAATTTTTCAATTACTATAAAGTTTGTGATGATATCTTTTTTCTAATATTGTTTAGTTTGACCTCTCTGTTATCATGAACAGCATTTCCAGTATGATTTCATCCCTAATTGCAGACACTTTTGACATAAAGAAACTCCTTTCATTTTCTACTTTACTTTGATTTTTAAAAACATCAATGGATGAAATTCATATATTTTTCTATGCTTTTCGGTTGTATTTTGTTTTATTTCCTCTATTTTCTTTGAATTAATCTTGTTCTTTTTCTAACTTCTTGATATTACCTTATTTATTCTCTATTTTTTCCTTATTATTTGCATTTAAAGGTATATTTTTTCCTTTAAATACTTGTGTGTTCCAATTATGGAAATCTAAATTTTAAACAATCTTTAGTTCTAAATATTTCAATGTCCATCAACTCTTTTTCTTTGCCTCATGAATTCCCGAAAAGTATTCTATACCAATATTTTTCCAAACAGATGAAATTTTTCAGTTACTGCTACTATATTTTTTTTTACAGGCTTAATTGCATGGTGTTAATAGGGATGTTTTATATGATTTCATTATTTTATAATTTGATGACAATTTGATTTATGAACTACAACAGAGATTTTCAACCATATCACTATTGACATTTTGAATAATTCTTTTTTTTCTGAGGTTGTGCTGTGTATGGTAGTATGTTTAGTATCACCACTGGCTTCTAATCATGAAATACCAATAGCACACACCTCTCCATCCAGTCATTAAAATCAAAATGTCTCCAGACATTGTTAAATGTCTTTTACTGGGGGCAAAATTTCTACTTCTTCACAATCACTGATGTAGAAAAGGACATGTTTTGAAAATCTTTCATGTGGCCTCAAAACAATTTAAATACATTTCTATCTCCAGATTTATAAGATATTGTTAACTTGTATTTTGTACCATGTGTAATTTTAAAATTATCTTCTTCTTTTTGTTTAAAATATTCAATATTCTTCTATAAATCTACCTATGTATTCACGTTTTTCACTTCCTTTTTTTTATCTCTGAGTTTCTATATTGGTAATTTTAAAGAACATTTCTTTTCCATAAACCTTTTAGCATGATTTTTTTTTCTGCTGCTGATGATTTAATCTCAGTTTTTGTAGACTATGAAGAATAGCTTTTTGGCTTTCTTAGGAGAAACAGCTTCAATCTACCTAAACCAAAGAAATGAAAGTCCCATTTGCCAACAATGAATACAGCAAGAAATATAAAGGCATCTTCTCACACATAAATTCTTCAAAGGTGCCTTTTCTTAGATGGGCAGTCCAACAGGCACTGCTCTCTGTCATCAAATACAGAACACTAATTGTAAGTGTCCTATAGAGTAGAATGCAGCTGCAACTAAGATTATAAATATTAAATACCTGGAAAAAGGGCATAAACTTCAGTAAAGATAAATTGAAGAGAGGCCTTAATAGGTTGTTCTCATTAAAACTCAATAATATTCAGTGTGGTATAAACTCTTGAATATGCATTAGTGTCATTTCTGGATTGTGAAGTATTTATCAGAAGAAATAGAAATTCTATTGCAATGTAATATTAATTTGACAAAGTGGATATTTATTTGCTTTTCCAAGGAGGTAATAATGTACAAAACTATGGCAAGCATTTCCTTAGTTACTAAGGAAGTAAACATTAACTAGAAAATGAGCTTTTAAGTATTCCAAAAAGGAAAAATATTTGAATTTTTTAATTTAAAGAAAATGATATTATTGAGCATCCAAAGAAAACAACAATTATAATTGCTATTCACAAAACAGACTGCAGAAGTAAAGACTAAAGACAAATCCACTGCTAGGAGTTGGACATGGGTCCCTCCACAATATGTGTTACCGTCACTTCACCAATTAGCACTAAGTTATAAGGTGTGTACGAGTTAGAGTAGAGTGGATTATATAATCCCTTTCGAAGTAACTCCCCCCAAATTGTACTTGAACAAATAAATTTTATACAGTTATTCAATTATGATATTGTATTACACTTCAGGAAGAAGCCATTTTTTCCCACCCTCACTCTGTCTACAAATATAAAACCAAGAACTTAAGCTATAAACAGCACCCGATGGGCCCTGCAGTGTAGAGTGACTGACCAGCTGCTAAGAAATTTCAACAATTGCCATAA
The DNA here is from genome assembly GCF_000956105.1 of Propithecus coquereli. Lineage (NCBI taxonomy): Eukaryota > Metazoa > Chordata > Mammalia > Primates > Indriidae > Propithecus > Propithecus coquereli. The sequence goes on along the minus strand of NW_012136636.1, from coordinate 1,714,263 downwards.
TGCGGGAAGTTAACATATTTATCAGATACTTGAGATGAAAAAATGGTATTTCATGGGGACTTTTTACCCTATGCCATCTGGTCCTGAGGTGCCTATTACATCTATTATTGACTCATTAAAGTCAATGAGGTGAATAACACAATTAAACTTGTTTACTTGTCATGTAACAGTCAGTTAACATTGAAATGTAACTTCCAGTTTCAGCACCACTATGCGGCACAAACCCATTCCGACAACACTTCATGATCCCCAAAATTAATCTCATATTAATATCTCTCAAAATTATAGTGCAATTTCAAAGTACATGAATATTTGAGGCTACATTTTTACATACAAATGCCACATAACAGTCACAATGAAGATTAGTCTTTATAATTAAAACAATAAAACAAATAAATGGCCAATGGGGACCAAACACAGGATACATATTCCTGCACTCCACTAATCACTCAGCTGCAGATGGCTTGCACATTTGCAAATAGCTTGCAGAAAATATGGATCCATTTGTGTAGGCAGGGCAACAAAAGGCAAAGATATCAGAATGGAAAAGCTTATTTTCACAAAGCAGTTTAAGAATTCATTATTAGATAAGCTCTTAAATATGTACATAAATGGTTATGGTAAAATAAAGACTTTTTTTAATTTTCCCCCAATATTCCATCATGAAAATAATGCAAAAATACCTTTTGGTTTAATATTGGACCTAAGAAAACCAATATAACAAAAGATTTAAGACTCTATAAATATTTATATTATAATAACACATTCTTAAGGTACTTCTATGACAGATAATACTTGAAAAATAAAACGGACATTTTCCATTATAAATGCTTACTTATATAAAGCACATAAACATCATTTGTTCATTACACACATTGGAAATTCAGATGAATTAATGAAATGCCAGGTTAAAATGAAAGTTTCCTAAATAAATGCTAAGTGGCTTCAGAAATAAACATGAACTTTATCTCTGACAAGGTATTCATGTATGTATTATGACTAATAAGTATTTAGAGAAAAAATATATATAAAAACAGATTTTCAACCACAATTGGAACATAATGTCTTGTGAAAAATTCTTGAAGTTAAAATAATTTCACGTTATTGTCTCACCTTTACCTCAATATGCATCTACCAATTGGCAAACACCTAAAGAGAAATTTGAGTGATTAATGGCTACCACCACTCTTTGGACTGAAAGAAATATTCATTTAGCTTAAAAATGAAGTCCTCTTCCTCAATATAAAATTTCTACCTACCATATAAAATTTTTAAATTTTCTTTACAGATAATATCAGTATTTCTTTCACCAAATTTGCATACATGGAGTCTACCAGAAATATAATCCGTTCAAATAGTTTAGCCTCAATAGCAAACCAACAGCACTGAGTGCTTTTCATCAATTAGAAGACATACAGAAACATCATTATCCACTAAACTTAAATAAATAGCACAATGAAAGATATATCCCATTTGAGACAGATGCTTTGTCAGCAGTATTCTGAAACTAAACAACTCCATTTAGGATTCACACTGCAAACTCTATTAAGGAAGAGAAAGCAACCAATGATCCAGACATTCAAACTGAACTGCTTAGATTATTATAACTAAAATTTCGTGCTTCTCATGTTATAAAAACAAAACAGAAAAGAAGTTAATACAAATAAATGCTTATGGCATCATCATTACGATGAAAGCTACATTTGAGCAACTGGGAGGTATTTGGAAATGATCATTTCAATGAAACTTTTCTAACATATGTCAGGGTTTTAGTAGTTTAAAGATAATGAACTTTCTTCTTTATTCTAATAGATAAGGAAATATTTGGTGAGCTATGGTAATTAAAAATAATACCACTTTGAAATTCCATGCTTTTCTATGATCATAGGTTTTATCACATTTAGAAAAACCTAACTGTTTAAGGTTAAAGAAATCATTTATTTCAGAATATTCTAGAACAATTATTGTGTTCAGAGTGTAACGTTTTCATGTATTTTTGAGGAACGTTGTGATGTTTCTAGTCATACTTAGATAAGGGCAAAGGTTAACTGCTGTACATGCTGAGCTTATTGATAATTTTCAAGTAGTGAAAGTCCTTTCATTAAAGAGCACATCTGTAACAGCACTTCTAAGAAAACTACATAAAAATTAAATTGATTTCAATTTGGCTCAACCTCACGACTATCTAATCCATTTGAACATACAAGGTAAATTTCAATTACCTCAAGAAAAACAAAATTCGATTAGCTTTTTTCCACATTAAATTTAAATTATGTAAAAGTAAACATACTTCAGATACTGTATAAATTCTGAGTGATATTAAACAGGAAAAGTTTTGAAAACACATTTTAGAAAAAAAATCCTTATATCACATGGAACACTCCATGTATGATCTACTTAGGAAAATAATAATATATAAAACCTGGCTATTAATTGTCATATCAAGTAACCTTAAAAAGGGAAATTGATCTGC
>NW_012136636.1:1710598-1711740 GCF_000956105.1 Propithecus coquereli | reverse complement strand
ATTTTTGTGAAACCATGGATAAATCAAAATTTCATGTTATAATGTAATATGAGTTCCATCGTGAAACTGATGCAGTTCAGACAGCTCAAAATATCAACGAAGTGTTTGGGAAGGTTGTGGCTAATGAATGCACAGTATGTGGCTGTTTTGAGAAGTACATTCTGATGATTTTAATTTTGAAAATGAGCGACGTGGGCCACCTGAGACCAAGGTGGATAATGAGTTGAAAGCTATAGTGGAAGTGAATCCATCTCAACCGATCCGTGGATTAGCAGCAAGGTTTGGCATTACTATTCCAACAATATTGGACTATTTGAAACAAATGGGCAAGGTAAAGAAGCTGGATAGATGGGTACCACATGAACCAAACAAGTGTCAGAAGAGAAATCCTCTCGAAGCTTGCCTTTCTTTGCTGTCATGACATAAAGGCGCTAACCATTTCTACACCATATTATTACATATGATGAAAAAAAGGATTTTTTTTGACAATCACAAGCATTCAACACAATGGTTGGATAAAAAAGAAGTGCCAAAACACAGTCCAAAACCAAAATTTCATCCCAAAAAGCTGTCTATTTGTTGGTCTAGTGATGGTATTATCCACGAAAGCTTCATGAAACCTGGTGAATCTATTACAGGGATGTCTACTGCCACCAATTGGACAAAATGATTAGGATGCTTGTGATTAAGCAGCTGAGATTGGTCAATAGAAACAGGCCAATCCTATTGCAAGACAATGCTAAGCCACTTGTCGCACAAACAATGCTGCTCAAACTACAGAAGCTGGACTTGGAAACTCTCTGTCATCCACGATATTCACCAGACCTTGCAGCAAATTCACCAAACTGACTAGCACTTCTTCCAGGCTTTGGCCCACTTCTTGCAAGGGATATTCAATTCTCAACAAGCTGTGGAAAACTCCTTTTGCAATTTCATCGTCACTCACTCTCGAGGCTTCTTAGCTGCTGGCATAAGCAAGCCACCGTTAAGATGGAAAAACTGTGTCAACAGTTTAGGCTTATACTTTGATTAGTTGTACTGCTTCCTGTTTTAGATATAATAAACTACACTTTTGATTTGAAATTGGAAATTTCATAATTTACAGTTTTAAAAGTATGTCTGTCCTTCAAATATTTAAAGCC
>NW_012136636.1:1667749-1710548 GCF_000956105.1 Propithecus coquereli | reverse complement strand
CCATGAAAAAATATGGACTAAAATAAACCACTAACTTTAAAAAAATATAATATTTTATATCAAAATTATGTCTTCTTCTATAATATTAGCAGTATTATACCTAATAGGAGTATAACCAAGTAGAGAAAGCATTTTTATGGAACCAGTGATATATAAAATGCACGTCAATTTTTTATACCTGTAAAAAAAATTACACCACATGTGAAAAATAAATTTAAAAGGATTACAGAGTGCTTTTCAAATAAACGGCAATAAAATGCTTAATAAAGAGTAAGTTGTAATGCATTCAAATATGGAAAAATAACACTAGACAAGTAACAGCATCCACAGTAACGCAAATTAATATTTTTAGAACTTTTCATTAGGATGAAAAGGTCTAAAAGCCCGTGAGAGTTGTAAAATCTGGTCTGAATTATACATGTCCCATGTCTCATCAAAAGCTTCCACACTTTTACTTATGGTGAATATGTCGCTAGCACCTTACTTGTCCCTCTACCTATTAGAGATGAGAAAACTTGTTTGGACAAGTTCAGAACACATGGAAAATGAACTCCAGAGGATTTTAGTTTATTTTGGGAAAAGCAAAATTTCCTGTTTTTTTTTTTTTTTTTCAGAACTCTAAAGCTGTGGTCCCCAATCTCCAGGTGCAGACATCATCGCTGGCATCAACACATAAGCTCTACCTTCTGTCAGATCAGTAGCGGACATTAAATTCCCATAGGAGCACAAATCCTACTGTAAACTGCGCATGCGCGGGATCTGGGTTGCACCCCTCTTATGAGAATCTAATGCCTGACGATCTGAGGTGGAGCTGAGGCAGTGATGCTAGCGCTGGGGAGTGGCTGCAAATACAGATTATCATTAGCAGAGAGGTTTGCCTGCACAGTAAATGTAATGCACTCAAATCATTCCAAAACCATTCCCCTCCCCCAGGTCTGTGGAAAATTGTCTCTATGAAACCGGAAGGTGGGGGTCTGATGCTCTAAAGGATTATCAGAAAGTCTCATTAGGCTTCATGGATATCAAATCACTCTAAAAGACCTGGTATTTTGATGATTTAAGTGTAAACGAATCAAAAACATTTGGATTAAATTTCCATTAAAATACACAAGCTTGTAAAAATCAAGGGCAAAGTCATTCCAAAGGGGCATTTGATGCTTTAACTTCAAGTGTTTGAAAGCAGTTCGAGATGTCCAATGAAACCAACCTGTAGACGGGACACACCATTCAGATTATATTTTGTTGCAGGACTGGAATGATTTTCCATTCAGGTAAATTTGTGATGATATACAGCATAGAATCTTAGAGATCCTTACATGCATTGATGTAATCAGATAAACAGTAATTTTAAAATTTCATGAAAATTAATAGAGAAAACATGATCCAAAATAATATATCTTGCTATAAAGAAGCTATTTTTAATTCATCATTTTGAAATTAAATTAGGAAGTAGTTAATTATGCTTTAACTGAAATCTTCCTAAATAACTACATTTTAGATTATTTCACTGACACCTCACCTTGAAAGTTACTCTCCCTGAGAAAACCAAAATATCGAAGAAAAATGGAAAATTGTTTTAGTTTTGGGCAAAGGAATGAAGAAGAAAGTTCACTTTCCTCCTGTAATCCTCTTTTTATTATTTCTGTATTGAGATACGATTCACATACCATACAATTCACCCTTTTAGTGTATAATTCAATGTTTTATACTATATTCACAGAGTTGTGCAACCATTACCACAATTAGTTTTAGAAAATCTTCGTAATCCTCCAAAGAAACTGATTCTCATTAATAGTCACTTTCATTTACCCCAATCCTCCCCCACCCCACCCTCGCCCTCGGCAACTAACAAGGTTTTGCCTATCTCTATGGATTTGCCTATTCTGGATATTTCAAATAAGTTAACTCATAGGATATTCAGTGTTTTATGACTGGCTTCTTTTGTTTGGCATATTTTTTCAAGGCCTATCCATACTATACCATGTATCAGCACTTTTTTAAAAAAAATTGCCAAATAATATAACATTGTATGATTACCGCATGTTATTTCTACAATCATCAGGTGATGGACATTTGGGCCAATTCTCACGTTTTGGCTGCTGTGATGAATGCTGATCTGAATATTCATGCCCAAATTTTTGTGTGAATGTGTGTTTGCATTTCTCTTGGGTATGTACCTAGGAGAGAAATTTTTGAGTCACCTGATCACTCTATTTAAACTTAGGAGGAACTGCCAGACTATTTTCTAAAACAGCTGCTTGATTTTACTTTCCCACAGGCATTGTGTGACGGCTGTAATTTTTCTCATCCTGACCAACACTGGTTATTAGTCAGTATCAGTCTACTGACTCTAGCCATCTTAGTGCATGTGAAGTGGTATCTTCTTGTGGTCTTGATTTACATTTCCCTGATGGTTACCAATAGACTTGTCCCTGCTCTCTAGATACGTATATTATTATGAAGATTATCTACTTTTACTTACGTAGATGATACAGAGAGATAATAAATAAAACAGTTTCATAAAACCAGAAAGACAGTGAAAAATATATAAAATAAGGTAATGTGATAGAGAATGGCTAGAATACAGGAGATCTTTTTTTGGCATTAGAAAGAATCTCCTGATAAGGCAAAGTTTGAATTGAAAAAGGAAGGATGGAAGAAAGCCTTGTCAAGAAATATTGTATCACTAGGGGAGGGGAGCAAGTGCAAAGTCCCTAAGGCAGCAATGAGCTTGGCACTTTCACGAAATCTAAAGCAGCCTAGAGTGAGTGAGGCATAGAGAGCGAGGGGGAAATGTGTGATGAAATGAGGAATTCGTGGCAAGTGTTTAGAATCTTGCCTAAATCACATCACATGCTTAGCAAATGCTGCTTATGATTGTTGTAATTATTGTTTTACTAACTTATGGGTCAATCAGGGAAGTACAAAGACTTGTTAAAAGAGGTTATAATTTGTGTGGATAAAATATTTTGCAGCTTTATCATTTTTAAAATTATTAATTTATCATTGGAGTCCAGGTGGCATCATGGAAAGACTAGAAGGTTTGGAAAGCCTGTGTAAAATCTCACTTCGATAGCAAATGTGCTGAGAGCAGGGTGTGGAGAAGGGAGACAGGGACTGACTTTCACTCCTGTCCCACACAGAGGGAAGCTTGAACTTTGAGGTGGTTTCATCTTGTTTCAAGTTGGCCAGTCTCGGTATCTCCTTTCCTCTCTACAAAAATCCTCAAGGTGCCGGGGTACCACCCTGTCCTGTGGACCTACCACTGTACCAGATTGCAAAAGGAAGCTGACCACCCCCTGAGGCTCAGGTCAGCATTGAATAAAGCCTTATGGCACAGGAGAGTATAGCGCCAGTCTTGCAGGATAATGACTGCTGGCTCACTGGCTTCTATTATTGGTCCATCCCCAGAGTGTAATTACAAAGATTGGCATGTGGTATGTCTGCTCGGCATAGGTGAGCATCAGTTCTCATTTGAGTTCAGTCTGGGTGTTTCCAGGTGCTCACTTGGTTCCCCCTGGCTCCCGGCCTTAGTGGCAGATGGTCTTTTCCCAGAGTTGGCTTGGTTGCTGTTATGACCCCACCCACCCAGCCTATGGAATGTTAAAAGAAAAAAATAAGAAATTAGAACATGTGTGTCTTTCCAAAGCTTTTCTGCATTATACTTATAACTGGAATTGTGAATTTAAAAGGAAGGAATGTATTGGTCCCTTTCTCTTGTTCCATCTACCTGGCTAGTCCTTAGGATTTAGTGAACACAGCTGTTGTTAGGAAGAACACCAGAGTGGCGGTACTTCAATGGTGCATCATGCCACCAGTTAACTCTCACAGTTCGATAAGCTAAGGGTGACTATGAGACCCTAATTCAAAGAACTGTAGTGATGAAATATATATAGCAGAATCTATTTGCTCTGCAAATTTTAATGCCTAAACCTTGACAATTCCTTCAAGATAATAAATACTACATTTTATTCATAGTATGAATTTTAAGAATATTTTGTTTTTTTATAGAGGGCTTCAGGGCTCAGGGCTTAGACAACTTCCCTTCTCCCCGCACACTCTCCTTCCAGATGACTTCTCTCACCAGTTTTCTCAGTCCTGCCTGCCTTGACCTCTCTTTTTCAGACACCCTCATTTTCTTTGTTGTTTCCGGAGCATCGGCTCACCTTACCACTTTACACTGGCTGTTCCCTCTGCATGGAATAGTCTTTCAGATTCTGACCTTATGTCTTGCTCTCATTTTCTGCAGGTTCAGTTTGACCTTGGCATGTCTTCTACCCTATAAATGTTTGCTTTCTCTTTTTAATACCAGACCTTAATACCATCTGACAGTGAAAGCTCATGAAGGCAAGAACTCTTTCAATCGTCTATGGTGAAAACTGATGAAGGCAAGAACTTTTATTTTATTGTCTCTTTTCATCAGTTAGAAAAGTATCTAACAGAAAGTAGACACTTAAGAAATATTGGTTTAGAAGGAATAAATGTATTCATCCTAAAATTCTTCATTAGTTAGCAAAAATATTTGGGGATGAAGTTAGAGATAGGAGTTAATATAAAAAAGAGCTTAAGTTATTGTATTGAATCTGTACAATGTTTTTATAAGGTCAGGGTTGAATTTAGAGAAACAGCAAAGGTGAAACCAAATGAAGGCATGATTAACAAGTGAAAATTTATTGGTAATAAAGAAAACAAATGGAATTAGGTGGTTAATTTGGATAAACCTGATATAAAATATGTCATTTTCAAAACATAGGAAAATCATGCCATTTCATTTTCCTGTAATATTTTAATGATCTTTTCGACATTCTACATCTTCTACTCAGAGGATGACTTTTGCATTTTTAATGGTCTCTTTAGAGTCAGTGCTGCCTGCTTGCTGTGTGTTCTCCAGCATTCTCTAGACACCCTTCTTCATATTTAACTACCTGGAGAACCAGTTTGGGAGGTGTAGTGCTTGCAGAATGAAAGTGTTATGTTTTCAAATAGGCCAAAAAGTCTGTTATGTAGCATTGTGTTTTCCCTTTTTTCTGGCAACTGAGGGTATTAAGATAATATGAAATCTGTTTTATTTAAGGTGGGCACTATCACTTAGCTCTCTCTTGACAGACACATATATTGATAAATATGTCTCCAAAAATAGATTAGAACAGGACTTCTTTATGCATTATACATGAACAAAAGAAAGCCATCAGTGGATTTTAAGTCGGTAATAATTTCTGTCCCTGAAGAGTAATAAAAAGGTCCCACAATGTTCCCATGACTAAGGATAAACACTTTGAGGAAGAGGACAAAAAGCATTGTTGGTCTATCTGAATATTGATCAGTTCTACATTTGAGAGGAAGTAAAGGACATGGGGACCCGGTATTTGCCTATTCCCATCCTGCCATTTCATTTTCATTGGATGAAAATCATCAGAATACAGTTGTCCCAGAAAATCTTCGCCAAATAAAAATAATTAAAACAATTAAGAGAAATAGTCTCCACTTGCTTAACAATAATTCCCTGATTTTTTTTTCTCTAATTGTTCACTTATTTGTTCTAGTAAAAGACTAGTAGAATCAGAATTCTCTTTAAAAGGGTTAAATCCCTGCTACTCCAAAAATGATCCTTGGTTGGTCCAGAACCATCAATATTGCCTAAAAATAAGGAATCTTAGCTTACCCTGGATTGATAGAATCAGAATCTGTAATTTTAACAAGATCTCCAGGTGATTCTTATGCACATTAGCTTTTGAGAAGGTCTGGGTTAAACTAAGCAACTATTATTCAAATGTGTTCAGGGATGAGGCAGACAATAAGAAGAGGAAATTGGTGCTTGGGAGGAGGTAAAAATGAATAGGTTAGCCTGAGGCATACCCAATAGGTAGGCATGGTCCTCATAAAGGTTTTCAACATAATGTAAGGAAAAAATAATACACTATGCTAGAAAAGAAAAAAAAAATCTTTCCTTCTTCTTTTCTTTTTTGGACAAAGTCTATCTCTAAATTCTTTGTCTCTTAGTTGAAATTATATGATTTAGCAGGAATTACAATAAAACGTTATTCTCATCAGTTTAACACCCAAATGATGCTAATTTTAATGAAGTAGAATAGAATTTTAGGTAAGAATGTTTGGGAGCAAAGAGCATTTTAAGACAGTGATGTTGGAACTTGGAAGATTGGTAGCAAGAGAAGAATATACAAAGAAAGTTTGAATAAAATGTTGCTACTTTCTCTTTCCAATGCAAAGAGAAACCAGATTCTCTTGAAGAGAATAAGTAATGTGTCTACGGTTGCAATGTTGGGACGAGGTGGGGCTGAGATTGCCCTACCTAATCTCACAGTTGAGGAGTTCCTACTGCTGGAAGGACGTGTGGCCCTGATTAGTTTACCACTGTTGGACAAGTGAGTCAGTGCTAACTCACTCCAATGGTGCCACATACATCTGGATCTTCTTGCCTTTGTTCGAATTATTCTATATATATTGTATCTTCATAACTCTTCTTTATTTCTGACCTGTCAAAGGTCAAACTTCCATCACCATTTTATTCTTTCTTCATGAAAATTATGCTTTTCCTTTTGCCATGATTTTTCTGATGTCATCAATAATCATACATTTATGTACCTATATTTCTTTTGCTTGTCTTAAATCTAATTTGTGTAGATTGCTTCCAGTCTCATTTTTGTAGTATAAATTCTTTTCTTGTCCTATTCATCCAATATCCATATATGCCATGTAATTTAATGAAGAATATTTTATAGGTGATATTCTGCTTTATTTATTAAAGACTCTGATACATTATTCTGATTTTTTTGTATGCACTATTTGTTCCTAAATATAAAATTGCTCCAGATATTAAGTTATTTGCTTTGTCTTGATAGAGTATGCTCTAGTAGTTTAGTCTATCCCTAACTCAAATTCTGTGTCCAACCCATTAAGAACTAATCTGGATCCAATCACTTTGTTGCAGAGTTTCTCATACTGTACAAAATTAGCATTTGGGTCTAGTAATTCTTTGCTGTGGTGCTTATTGTGCATTGTAAGATGTTTAGCAGAGGGCTCCAACCCACATAGGCAGAAATAGGCACTTGTCAACTATTTTTATTCATCTCAATGTGCTATGTATTCTTTTAGACTTTCATTTTCCTCTAATGAGCTATCAGATCATATAATAGATGTATCCTATTGATATCTAACACAAAAGCTATTAAAAAGGAAAAAAAAAACAAGTAACTTAAGTAAAAAGTTCTCTTAATTGAATTCTACATTTTATAATAAAATTGGGAAATGAAAGTGAAAGATAGCAATATATATTTAAGCATGTGTATGTGTAATGTGGAGAGAAAGAAAAGGTTGTCTGAGCTATGCTATTACAAATATGAATACTTTAAAAAGTATTTTTTCTTAATTTAATCTAAATCATATAAATATTAGAGAATTCCACTATAATTCTAAGAAAAAGTGTTACTTTGGATGTAAATGAAAATGAAACATCGGGTTTGTCAATCTCCTTGTGTGTTCTCGGTTCCTGATGTGCTCTTGGCCAAAGAATGACCAGACACACCGAAATAAGGCAAGCATGAGGGGCTTGCCTTGAGGGGTAACAAGACAGGATTATAGAGCAAGAGCAAGATATAGGTTTACAGAGCAAGATACATATGCCACAGATGAGGAACGGACCCCTTGTCATAGCAAAAGAGAGATTTTGGTTATGGTCTGGGTCTTGTTTTGCAGTGTTCAGATAGGGACCTCCCTGTAGTTCAGACATCATCATGGAACCACTCTGATGGACATTTGGGAATTATATGACCTGAGTCTTATTGTGCATGCCGATCTCCCATGAGCCTCTCTGGAAGCCCATTTTGGGGGGTGAGCTGCAAAGTAGATTTAAGCTAATGACATGATAGTCAAACTTAGGTTGTCCTAACTCACCTTCCAGACTCTATTGTACCTCTGCCCCTTGGACCATGGGCTAGACAGTCCTCTGCATTCTTTTGCAGTTGGCGTGCTAAGTTCTGACTGGTAAATTGGTAAGGCATTCCCTCCTCTTCTAGGTACGGCAGTTGCTCCGGACAGGATTAAGGTGGCGTGGCACCAAGATGGGGGCCGCTTTCCTCCCTAGGAGAGCTGAAATCCCTCGCTATCTACCTAACAAAACTATTTCATGAATAGAAAAATAAGTATATTATTATATAACAGTCTTCATATTTAATCAAATTAACTCCTAATCAATTTCATATTTTTCAGAAATAGGAATGCATGAATATATTTTAAAAAGTAATAAAAACAAATGTATGTTTATATTGGATTTTACATTTTCAAATGTCAGAAGTCCTCATTAAGGATCTTACAAGCTGATTATTTTCCTTGCATTCTGTTTAAATGCACAGAACTTTCTTTAACCTCAGGCAATTAATTTCACCATTTTAGCAGTACGAAAATATACTTTGAATTTTAGCTGTACTTATTCTGGGCTAGAGTCTTTGCATCATAGCTCAAAATTGATGCAATCTTAAAAATGAAAGGCTAGTACGTTCTCCTCTAATCTTCTTCAAAATATTGACTCGGCGTCCATGATGTTCATCATTGCTAAGGGATAAATCAGTAAGACTGTCTTAATGGATTTTGATCAATGAATGCAACCACATGTGTTCACAGAGCCTAAACTAATAACAGAGTCAATATGCTCAAGACCCATTGTCTATGTGCAGTGATTTCACTGGAGAAAATGTATCTTTGCCCATTTTGTCTAATTGTTTTAGGAGTTCAACTCTTGCAGATGATTTACCACACTGACTTGTAAATGGGAACTGAGATATTTCTTAGAAATTCTTTCGGATACCTTTGATCAGAATGAAAGAAAAAAAAGAGAGAAATAGGAAAGAAACTACAAAAGCAGATGAACTTATCTTTTCAGATAAAATTGAGTTAATTAAGGCTGATTAACATTTATATGATTTTAAAACTGTCTCCTGCTAATATACATAGCATTCATTAAGAATGCAATGCTACTTAGCATTGAAAATAAAATATTGAAATTTCTTTTCTGCTCTTGTAGATGAGAAGTTCAAGTTTAAGTTCTGAACGCATCCTTCCATCAAAACTTGTCCTTTGGATTTACAAACTATTCTTTCAGTGTCAGGGCAGAGGTCTAGAGTATCATGCTGTATTTGTACCCCTAATGTCATTTTTTTGGTTTGAAGAACAGAATGCTGTGCAGCTGCTGCTCTATCAGGGTGGCTGGCAAATCATTTTGGAGCTTCATCCTAATTAGATCAATAAAAGCTAATCCCTATGAGAGTATAAATAAGACTTGCCAATTACACACTTAATTTAGAGAGAAGTAGTACTATTTTCAATAAGTGGAACTATTACGACTATTTCCTTGCTCTTCTCCGGCATTTATTTCCCTGGATCACTGAGCCGCAGATGTAGCCAGTTAGAAATGAGACGGGGTGGGGTATAGATGGGAGGACTAGTCATTGGTTGATGCTCGTGGTTGTTTTGATGCTTACGGATTGATTACAGAATAAAAAACTGGTTTTGCAAAAGGTCACATGATTGTATAACAGTTGCTCTATATGCTCCTGTGAGTAGTAGAAACTCTAAGACAAGTGCAAGTATCTCTGTTAAAGTGACTGAAAATCATTCCACTCTGTCATCTCTAGAAAAGGTCAGGAAGAAACACGGCACAGCAGTCTGGGAACTGTGACTGTGTGATTCAGACAGAGTTCAGGTCAATTTGCTATCATCAGCGACAATTAAATAGTCTTTGCCCTGAGCCACTTTGCCCATCCGAAAGGGAAATGTGTGCACCACCAAGCCAGTCACTTTCTATTGACCAGGATTGATTTGTTCCTTTGCTTTTCACTCCCTGCAGCATCACCAATTACAACACTATTATTGATATCATAGAAGGATGCAAATTGTCTATTGTTTCATAGTATAATAGGTGAAAACAAAGAAAGAAAATCTTGTGTTTTGTTCTGACAAAACAAGCCGATTTGGGGATTTACTATTTGATTTACTGTTTGTAGAACATGTAATTATTTTAGAATTGATTCAACTTTTCAGTTTATGGGCTTTCCCTTCAACATTTGTTTTAAAGTAAAATGTTATAAACATGTCTAATTCCTTAACATTACCTATGTGCTTATACACATATGCACATTGGGTTTCTAAAGATGTAGTCATCTTACTTATATATACTACCGAATAAAATGCCATTTTTAAAAAGCTGTCTCTGAGCATATATTTTAATTATAGGTACTTAAAATAATTACATTTCATCCATAAAGTATAAATGTCATTTTTTTTGTTTTAAACAAGGCAATATATACAACTTCTATTATGTATGTATTAGGTTTGTTTTATATTTAGGTTTTAAAATTGCCAGTGATGAATCATCACTAGCTATGATTGTTCTAATTTGTATATCCAATCCCATAAGCAGAATATCTCTCTATTCTTGCCCATCCTAGCATAGCTTCAGAGCAATCTCCCCTCTCTGTACTGACTGGGAACATGACCAGTTTCTTTCTATTTAGGATGAGACAGCTGAGAAAACAGTTCTTCAATTTCACAGAATAAGCTAGTATTACATTTACCTTGAATTCACATTTTATATAATTTTCACCCAAGATAGTACTCACATTTCAGGGAAATATGTCAAACTAAAATATGTCACCAGTGTTTTGAGAAATGAAAAGCATTACACATTAGGGATGTATAGATAAATAGATATGGATATAGATATATAGATATACATAGTGAGCAAAAAAGAGGAGAAACATCCGCTCAGGTGACCTGTAGCAATAGATGCCCAGATAATATTTGGAATACTTCTCAGAGTTATGCAGAAAAAAATCATAGCATTGGTTATGTGCATAGGTTTCTGAATTTGAGAAGGGTATACTCTTCTCCAAACTGAACAGAAGTGGGGAATATGGTGATGAGATGCTCTCTTGCCTTGAAGGCAGCTGGGCGTGCATCAGATCAAGGTGCTCGTGTGGGCGGTTGCTTGCTAATCGTGATCCCACATGACTGTTCCACCTCTCTGACACTCTATGTGACATGTACGGTCCTTGATCTAGCAATCTTTGGTTCTTTTCACTTTGTTTGGGGGATGGAAACTAACTTCAATGACAGAAGAAAAAAAGAAAAAGGAAAGACAGGACTAGGTAGAGTCTCTGAATTGATGTTGAACAATTACAATTGGAAGAAAGCCATAAAAACTTGACTTTTATTTTCAAGCAGACATCTAGAACAACATTATCTTTTCTGGAATCTGGCTATTACTTATTTATGACACTTCAAAATTCCCCCCATTTCATGCATTCACATTTACAATAGGCAGGTAACGAGTGATCATCCAGCTGTGTTCTGGGGGCCAGCAGGCTTCTACTCTCAGGGGACACTTAACTGTCCTGGAGAAATGATCATTTCATCATTTAATCAGGTCCTTGCATGTAATTACATTTTGGATACACAGGCATTCGCACACTCACATAACTGCATTTAAACTTCAAAGAGAAACTTTCTAAAGGGCATTTGTTTCTTATGGAAATAAAATAAGAATGAGCTGTATTCAAAGGGTGAGGAAAGCTATACACAGGAGACCTCTGTTTTATTGTGGTTTAGCTCATGGAGCAAATATGTTTAGTGGTTTCGGTCTACTTCCTTAGAAAAATGTCCATATTAAAAATGACCACCCAGGTTAGCAGAGTCTGGCATAATGCTAACATCCTAGAAAACAGAAGTCTCTATCCAGGGCCAATGTCCACTTCCAACTCTTACTAAATTTCTTTTCCTTAGGGAAGAGATTTAAGTAGAATCAAGAGAAGTTATTCTATGGGTCTAAAAAAATACAATAAATTGCACGCTTTAAACTCATAAATACTAAATCAAAATAATTTATTATCCTCCATTTTTAGCCATAAATGGAGACCATCCACTATGGGATCAACGAAGAATGAACTATTTCCCAGTTGGTTACAAAATTTATTCAGATGTCACAGAATTGTGACCTGGTAACTTGCCCAGTCTTAGAGAGGTTGAACTTTACAAATGAGCAGGCACTTGGACTGTATGAAATTCTTTCCTAAAACAGTATAGCATTGTCAAAAAGTTTTATAATTATCAATCTGTGTCACAATTCTATGTAATGAATTGTCAGTCTTATTCTTTTTGTTTCACATTCCATTCTCGTTCTCAGAAAATTACTGATTCCTGGGCAAACTTTAGACCTCTGCAACATATGGAAGAGGCTAGCACAGTCCCTGGGATAGAATGTAAGTCCTATACAGGATGAAAGCATGAGTTTTAGTCTCAAAAAGCCCACATTTTTCAGGTACAATGTAATTAAGTATATGGTTTCCTTGAACCATTTACAACAGTAACATAGACTTGAGAAAAAATTCTATGTAATTGGCATGAAAATAAATATGAATGCCCTAAAGAAAGTGGATGCAATTGCTTTAAACTAGAATAAACATCTTTTTGAATATATTGAGTTAAATTTCTAGTAATACTAAGCAAATGAGTCTGGTCATGCAATGATTAACAAAAAGGATATGTTTCTTAGGTGATTTCGTCCTTGTGCAGACATCATCATAGAATGTATTTACACAAACCTAGATGGTATAGCCTACTACACTCCTAAGCTATATGGAATAGCCTATTGCTCCTAGGTTATAAACCTGTACAGCATGATAATATATTGAATACATAGGCAATTGCAAAATAATGGTATTTGTGTATTAAAATATATTTAAATAAAGACAAGGTAGAGTAAAACTATGGTATAAAACAATAAAAATTGGTATACTGGTATAGGGCACTTGCAATGAATGGAACTTGCGGGGATGGAAATTGTTCTGGATGAGTCAGTGAGTGAGTTGTGAGAGAATGCAAAGGACTAGGGCATCACGACCCACTACTGTAATCTTTATAAATACCATATACTTGGGCTACATTAAATTTGTTAAAATTTTTTTTCTTTCTTCAATAATAAATTAACCTCAACTTATTGTAACATTTTAATTTCTAGACTTTTTAATTTTTTAAATTTTTTTTATTTCAGCATATTATGGGGGTACAGATGTTTATAATAACACTTAGCTTAAAACAGAAATACGTTGTAGAGTTGTACAAAAATATTTTCTTTTTTTATGTTCTTTATCCTATAAGCTTTTCTCTATGTTTAATTTTTTTAGGGTTTTTTTTTTTCACTATTTAAACTTTTTGTTGACTAACATACAAACACACATATTTTCCCAGGTCTGCACAGGATCAAATTTGTTAACAATACCATCTTCCACCTCTGCATCTTATCCCACTGGAAGATCCGCAGGGGCAATGACAGACATGAAAAACGCTGTCATCTCCTAGGATA
The DNA here is from genome assembly GCF_000956105.1 of Propithecus coquereli. Lineage (NCBI taxonomy): Eukaryota > Metazoa > Chordata > Mammalia > Primates > Indriidae > Propithecus > Propithecus coquereli. The sequence continues at coordinate 1,697,176 of NW_012136636.1, read as the reverse complement.
ACAATGCCGCCTTGTAGAATACCTCCCGAAGGACCTGCCTGATGCGATTTTGCAGTTAGTTGTTTTTTTTGTAAGTAGAAGGAGTAAACTGTAAAATGATGATAAAATGTAGAATATAGTAGAGACCTAAATGAGTAACATAGTCATTTATTATCATTCTCAAGTATTATGTACTGTACATAATTGTATGTGCTAGACTTTCATATGACCGACATCATAGAAGGTGTGATTATACCAGCATCACCACAAACATGACTATAATGTCACTAGGCAAGAGAAATTTTTCAGCTCCATTATAATTTTATGGGACCACCATTGCATATGTGGTCCATCTTTGACCGAAATTTCATTTTGTGGTGCATGACTGTTTATGTATATACAGATACACAAATATATACACATGTGAATATATGTATAGACACATATATATGTATAGACACATATACATGTATATATGTGTATAAACACATACACGTGCATATACATATATACATTTATAGATGTGTATATATACATATATGTATAAAGATTGTATACAAAATTTATATGTATATTTATTTGTATAAAGTTTTCACATGTCAGTAGAGGGTACTAATTATACACTCCAATCAAACACTGGGCTTGCAAAGCATCCAACCAAAACAATTCAATGTAAACCAAAATAAAAAATTCTTAAACACTTAATTGAAAAACATACAGTAGAGTTCTCTCTGACTCTTTCTGAATGTCTTGGAACCCATTTAAAGGATTTCTGTTCCTCCTAATTGATTAAATATTTTGCCTCAATACATCTTCACCTTGGCACCAATTATGGGTTTTTGAATTTGCAACTTCAGTAAATTAACTAAAATAAAGTTTTACTAGACATAAAAATGATGGTAAAAAAACCTGTTATGGAGGCATAGAACATGGTAACAGATCAAGCGAGAAATTGTGAATTCCTTAAAAATGGAGCCTCACTGATCTTCTTAGACTCAGTGCTTATTGCAGTGCTTGGCATCAAAAAGAAATCAATAATTGCTTTTGAATTGTTGAATTAACTCTCTTAATCTTGTGGTGGAATTTTTATTTTAGTTGCAGATTTATCTTGTCAACTAAAACCACTTGATAGTTTAGGTTTCCTTTAATCATCTAGTCAATAACTTAATTGTAGCTGTATTTGACTCTCAAGTAATCCATATAAAAGTCACACATGGTATGGTATATGTTTGTATTAATCAATTATATTAACTTGGGAAAACAGGCATATTATATTCCAATGCAGATACTTCTATAATTCAGTGATTAACATGAAACATAAGCAGTGATTTATTTATCGTGAAGAAATTTTACTATTATTCCAGTTTCACTAACAATAACTGAACGGAAATGTGTCTTACCAGTGAGTCATATTATCAGTAGTATTATCATCACAATACTAATTTAAGTTTTGTTTCTCTTTCAGTTGAACAGAACTTCTGCCTCATTATGGTCTTTTTAAATCAAAATGAACTCCTGTGGATGGGCAAATATTTGCATTGTTATAATATTGGATTAATACCACTCACAGAAACAGCAATTAAATCTCCCATCGCCAACATTTAATGTTCGATTTTAATCAAATCTATGGGGAATGCAATTGAAAAATTCCCTTATATTCTTCTTTTTATTTGCTGTGAATAGAATTATCTTTTTCTTAGACATATAATATTGTTCTAATATTATCATCAGAAATACTAAAAAAGTAAAAACTGATCATGTCTGCATTTTATTTTTCTATGACAAAAAGTGAGAAGCTTTGAATCTAATAAATCTTATTACCAAAACGTTGTGATTTTCTTTAATGATGAAAATTATAGGTTTATGCTATGTATTATTGGGGCAATAATTATTGTAAAGTTTAGGATCCATTATGAAGAAAGTTGCATGCATTATTATAATAATGGAATCACATCTGCATGCCCACATGTGCATGTGTATGCACACACCTGTATGCACATGCTCTAATTTCTTCACCTAACTTCTAGCATGTATTTAATACAATACTCACTGAGTGTAGTGCGGTTCAACTAGATGATAACAAAATAGTCCTTTGCAGGCTATTCACCAGGAGAATCATGTTACAATGCAGTTTCCAATTTAGTAGGTTTAGAGTAGGCCCTGAGAGTGTTCACATCTGTCAAGTTTCCAGGTGATGCTGTTTCTGTTGGCCTGGGATCACATTTTGATTAGCAAAAACCTAGATGGCATTTTTGGTCATTCACAAAAGTTGATTTTAAGAATTTACTCAAGCAAGGACCAAAAGAACATACGGTTTTTGTAGGAATGGTATGAAAGTAAGACTGCTTTAGTGATACCTAACTGACATCTCACAAAGTTGTTTTATTTCCCTTGAGGCTACTGTATTTCATAATGAGGTTTCATTAGTCTAAACTAGAAGTTATTTTGCTGATCTCTGTTTAGGTAGGAGAAAACTCTTTTTAATGTCCTAACAATAATCAAGAGAAAGTACCAACCTTATGTCTTACATAATATTTGACCCTTTTAGGGTACAAGCAACCATCCTGCAATGATTAGTTTTTATATGTAGTTTTAATTTTTTAGTACCTTTATATCTGATTATATTCCATCATCTACGATCAGCCAATCATATGTTCTTAAACAAAACCTGGTGATATTCTCTACCTATTAAAAATATTTTATGTATTCAAAAGTACTTTATAAGGAATATGATTATAGGATTAGCATAATTTTATTTTCCATAGATCTCATTTATAAATCTCATCACTTACGTGACTGTTAAAAATAGACATCATAACAAGAGTGCATATATATGTAGTAATATTGTATTGTGTTTCTATCTACAACTTGACATTTTCTGTGCTTTTAAAAATCAAATATAAGGATTTTAGTGTCTTTTCTGTTAAAATCACTCACAGGACACAATCTCAGTTTGCTCTTCAATTAAAAGCAAACAAAAAAAAACAATAAAAAACAAGCAAGCCAGCAGACAAAAAAACATCAATAAAGATCAAGTAAACATCTTAGAGTTCAAAGAAATAATAAGAAAGTAAGAGTCAGGAAGACATAATATCTTAATACCAGTTTGTGTTTATCTAAATTTTTGACATTTTATTTATCATGGATACTTTTCATTAATTTGGCATTTTAAGATATTTATTAAAGTATTATTTATCTTGATAACTGAGGGGTTTTTGGTGTCATCTCAAATTTTGTACCCAAACCTATTCTAATTGAGTCCCAGTCTTGATCATGGACATAATCTCTTACTAGGTATTTTATTATTGAATATAAAGATATTTAACCTCATTTTTTCTCCATTATGAAAATAAAAAAAATCAATTTTTAAGCTACATGTGTATTAAAATTTTGATTCTTTACTAGTATTTTAATCTCTAGCCAGTTTCACTCCCAAATAATATTTTGTTTAAACATAATTAAAATAATTTTGGTTTAGCATTTCCACCATTCTAAAACTTTATTTTCCGGTTGGTTTATTGTGTTCCATTCTACCTATAACATCCAGCTCCTCTATATTCCTCTGATTCTTCCTTTTCCCAAGTTGTTATCTTGTACATTTCTGTAGTTCTAAAATATCACCTAAAATGCCTGATCCTCATACCAGGGAGATTTTTGAAACCAATACATTGAGAGCGATGTTCTTGGGGAACAAAGCTCTCTCTATGATTATCTTCCAGGTTATCTCTCTCTTTTAACAAACAGTATTATTTCATCTATTCCATTTAATTTATTAGGATACATGCGTCACAATTTTGCCCTAATGCTTCCATTTTCACCAGCCTTTTAAAATTAAGTTGTAATGCCTTCAATCTGAGGCATCAGTATTTACCATATAACTATAGATCTCCTTTAGAATATTTTCACGTAAATTCTGTCTTCACCCCATGTTGCCATTTTTCTTTTTTTTTTTTCACATTTCTTCCTTAATCCTCTCATATTTATTTTTCCCTTTCAATTTTGATACTACCATAAGAGACCAACTTTGGAACGCAGTATCATTGGGAAGGCATGTAAAAAAGAGAGGAATAAAACTAAATAAGCAATACAACTTTTTCTAGTCTATTCCTGCCTAATTTTGTTTCAGAAACAAAGCCAAAACAATTCTCCTTGGTGTTTATGTAATGTCCAGCCCCACCCTTAACTATCCACTGAGGCCCTACTCGGGCTTTCTGTTTTCCATTTTATGGAATCAAAACATATAACCCTTCGACTTTATCATTTTCCATTAATTACTTTTCCTTGCATAATTTCCAACTTGTCATATAATCAATTCTCCACTTTAGTATTATACTTCTTTCTGTATTGATTTTTTTGTGTTTTTGTTTGCCATGGAATATTTACATTTATCAGACACATATCTTACTAAAAAACACTCTTTCTAAAAAAGAAGAGCAAGGAGAGGAAGAGGAGAAGGAGGGGAATACAAATAGAAGTACTTTTAGGTCATTTGGAAGAAAAATCATCAAAATTCAAATAAATATAACTGAAACATTCATACAGATTTGCTGTAGCTGATGGCACTTAGTAAATATGTGTTTAAATGTAAATTGTTGTTCAAAGCGGAGTTTAAGAGAGTTGAACTTGGCAACATTTCTCCCAGACAATATAAAAAATAAAATTTCCTTTTGTATTCACTTGACATTTTCCCCTATATTTGAAAGGGATTAAGAGAAGGTATGTGAAAAACCAGTAGTAAAATATCAAAATCTTCATGACTAAACAAGCAGATTAATGATCAGAGGGAACAACACATTTTGGAATCCTTTTATCCCGTCTTTACTATGTGCCTAAGTCTGTGAATCGTAGTGACTGCTGGAATTGATCACAGCTGTAGACCTTTCGTCTCAGGCACATGCCTCATCTGTTAGTGGTGCAGATGGGGTCCGTGGATGTTTTTTCCCTTAGTCAGTCTAAAGAGAAAAGCCTCTAATATTCTCAGCACCTAAACTCTGTTTACATCACTAATTCAGACATTATTGTACTTATACACATAAGCACAATACATAATCCAGAGTATTCAAATTTCCCTATTTTTATTTCATTAATTGCTAGGACTTTTTTGATTAAGAAAGTAGAGATAAAGGGATCAACTTCAATGAAGGTTCTAGTTCATCTTTAAAAATTGCATTTTTGTGTATGTGTCTCTGTGTCGGGGGGTACCTCACATGGTGAGGATAGAGTTAAACTCTTTCAGATATAATAAATCTATATATTAAAATTTTAAAAAGATAAATGGTAGTAAGCAATAATAACAAAGGAAAGATCTGTTACCCATTCAGCCCAACTAAAATCCTTGGCAGGTTTCTATTTACAGCATGTGTAACTTAATGACCAACGGATATAAAATAAAGACTGCCTATATTTTTTCACGCATGTGCTTTGTTTTTGAAAAAAATAATAAAAAATATGCCTACCAGGGCATTTTCATTACATTAACAACTTTTGATTTTCTTAACTTTTGAATAGGGTTTTGAATGCATTAACGATGGTAAAAGATGTCTACGGAACTGTCCGATGAGAATTTATATCTGTACATTATCTGTTACTGATACATTTTATTTTGTTATAAATTCCTTTCATGACCTCTATCAAATTAAACCCTCCCCTCCAAAAGGGAAAAGCTTTGTGGTTTTATTCTTGTGTTGCTTTTGTTACTACTGTCTTTGTTATGATTTTTTCCCATTTACTGGTTCTCATTTGGTTCAAATTAAAGAAAAACATCTGTAATTCAAGAGCCATCATTGAGACCTACAATGAGAAAACAGGTAAACAAAAGATCAGATTTCATAACACACAGGGAAAATATTTAGTACAATAAACTTTCCAGTTTATTAATTGATAAAGTACAGAGAAATAATATACTACTTATTGAAGATTTCATTTATCAATTGGATTTAACCCCTAAAAATATCTACATAGTAACAGTAATGCAAATACAATTCGAACAATAAATCGATCACACTTAAAGATAAAGCTTCAGAAATAGTAGCAGCAATATGTTTTTCTTTTTCTTTTTAACACAGGAAATTTTCTTCTCCTGTGAAGTGTAATGGTCAGTTGAGGGCTGTTTGTTGTTATACAAACCCCAGCCATTAGGTTCCTGCTACTGACCCAAGAGGAAGCCCAACCTGCCTCACCGACTTCGTAAGCATGGCTGGCTCCTGGGAGGAGGTGAGCAATATGCAGCTCTTAGTTAAAGTTGTCATTATTATTACTTTATTTATTCTATCTTGAAGACTGGACTCAGAGAAGATACTAAGTGTTTCAGATTATGTGTAAGAAGGCCAGGGAGACAGACAGTTCTCAAACCATTTCTGGCCACGGCTCAAAACCCTCTTCTACTCATTTAGCCTTGAGCCTTGCTTTGTGCTGGAGAACAGTGAGTATATGACTGTGAAGTAAGAGAACTGCATGCTAATGTACATGAATGGGACCCACTTCAGCGCTGAACCATTGCAAGAGTCATGCCCCGGCGAAGCACGCACAGGACCATGGAGGAATCACCTTCAGAAGAAAACTACATAGTAGTGCGAAGTGATGGCAGGGGTCAACTTGAATTGAAGTTTCCAGGTAGTTCTATGCCTATCATTACAAGCAGTCCCTTTTTGCCTAAATAAATTATTGGGGATTTAAGGAAAATTATAGAAAATAGAAACTGCAAAAGGGAAACAGTTAATAATACATATAGACACTCTAACACTTTGTTTCTTAAAAATAGTTCCATGACAGCATCTTCAGAATCACTAAATAGCTTGGTAGAAATGAAGACTCTCTGGCCCCACCTCAAAACTACTGAAACAGTGTCTGTATTTTAACCAGACCTCCAGGTTATTCATATACATATAAAACTTTGAAAAGCATGACTCTAACAATTAATTAGAAAAATAAAGGATAGAGTTCCTGTTTGTAGAATCAATCAAATATAATAACACATGCGTATTATTTTTTATAGTGTGTACTTATGATCAGATAAAATAAATGGGGGTTTGGTCTCTGCCTCTTATTAATTTAGTATTTTCTTAAGTAGTGACAGCAGTCATTTATTAGCTTTTTGGTTATTATTTGCAAAAGATGGTATTTTTCAAGACTGCTTAATTAAACATATTCTACACTTATATGCAAATACATTTTCACCTAAATGATAAAATAACTATTTTTCAAGGATAGAGGTGAGTGTTATTCCCAGACTCTGAGTTTACTAAAAAAGAAATCAATGATTATAGTGAATGCCACCAGTTCAGAAATTTTTGTCACAATAGGGCACAGTGGAGATGATGAACCATAAGGTCCTATGGAATGTGAGTAGCTCTCCAAGGCCCTGAGGCTGCCTATGGGTAAATCACTTTGGCTGAAGAATCAAAATGATGATAAAAATTATGATCCCACTTCAAATTGCAACTGATAAAAATAATGCAAAGAATGAGTTGAATTTCTCTGAGGAATTCTTTTGAGCATATATACATCTCACTACTAGAAGAGAGACAGATGGTTAAGAATTAATGAAAGGAAGATACCAAAAAACACTGAAATTATGTCAGAATGAGTTTCCCAAAATATGACATATGGCTGAATACAAATTCTATGATATGCCGTTAAATACATTAGGTGAATTCTTGCTTCAACATGTTAATTCTTTCTCTCTTTTCTTTCTTTCCTTCTTTCTTTTCTTTCTTTTCCTCCTTCTCTCCCTCCTTCTTTTTTTTCTCTTTTATTTCCCTTTTCTCCCATCTCCTCTCTCTCCTTCCCTCTCTCTGCCTCCCTTCCTCTCTCTTTCCTCCCAATCCAGTATATAAAATGCCTGTAGTCAAGAGGTACTAAGAAGTATTTGTCAACCAATATGCTACCCAAAGAAAGGATGGTAATGATTATGAGTTGCCCTTCAACCTCAATAGCAGTTCTTTTTTTTTTTTTACCCTTTCAGCTTTTTCTTACTCCATTACAAATATCATATTAATGATAAGGAACATTTTGTTTCACGGAAATCGAGTAACTGATCTGAGATTGTTATTCTGGTCAACAACAACAGGAAAGATATATGTACTGGTGAGTACCAGAAGAGGAATTTGACTTTTAATCCTATTGAAATTTTAAGTTTCAAGAATTTTATATCTTTAAAGTTTATTTCAGAAAGAGATAAATGGCCAAAGTGCTCCTTATCATAGTTATGAGAAAACTGGCAATTAGCTCTGTATACAATGCTATTTTATAATAAATAAAATATTATTTATATTTATATCATAAATCTCCTAAATAATTGATTTGAGTCTTGGCCATTCTTAAAATCCAGAGTTTAGAAGAAAAAACTCATGAAAATGTGTTTGTTTCAAACATTCTGCTAATTTTTTGATAAAGAGTATCTGAATGTTAAGAAGAGCCCAAACTAGAATTAGGCAATATGTTAACTATTACTTTACCTCTGAACTGTCCTGTTTTGTGTTGAACTAATTAGTCTTTGAAGGAAGCTGTGAAAATCACCACAAGACTTGACCTGAAAGAAATTATCTGGGCTCTGAAAGCTATGTAATCCACAGCAAAGTTGACTACTTTAGGCTATTAATTTCCAGTGAGTCTTGTATTTCCCTGTCTTTTCTTGTTATACATATGCAGCTGAAGGTGTATTTGAGCATTTTCTGTGAGCCATATTTAATTCTCTTCAATTTTCCTTGGAACCATATAGGTCTTCAGCACATTTGAAATTACCAACTATGAACTGAGTCATGAGCTTAGGAGAGAGACCATTGGGTCAATCTCTTGTTAAAGTAAGATGCCCATTTGCCAGAAGTCTAACCATATTTTCTATTTTCTCAAAAATTATTTTAATTTCCATAACCAATGCCTTCCTATATGCTTTTAAAAATTATAAAAATAGAGACATTTAAGATTTTTTAAACATAGTCGCTATCCTAAATATTTTAATTATTGTTAGGAATAAATAATAAAACTTTTATTATAATCATCTATTATAGGTACTAATAGATTACCTACTCTATATAGTGGGGAAACTAAGGCCTACAAGTTTTAAGTAAGGCCAAGACCACACAATTCGTAAGGGTGGAACAGGGAAGCAAGACTTGGGCCGGTCTCAGAGCTCCCTCCCTCTTCCTCTCTGAACCACTGGAACTTCACTCTAATGGGAACAGAGAATTCTCTTCCTAACCAGAGAATAAGTACTACTGGGTACTTCATACCATTTTCCTTTTTTCTATAATCTGCTAATTTTTTTCGTAGATGTAGTATTTTAATGACCCATAAAATTGTGTGACATAGTAGTCTTGTATTTCTAGCTAACCATTTTTCCCTATTAGATTGTGATTGGTGATAATTTTTAACTATTTTCAAATATGGCACATTTCAGTTTTCCCTAATGTTTTGGAATTTTGTCTTCAATTAATTCAGCAGGGGAATACTTCTCATTTCTAAAGGTCATTTCAACTATTATTTTTATATGCTCACCTTTTTTTCCCATATAATACAGTAACACAATCATAAGTAAACTATCAACGATTTCTTAGAGGTCATTGGTTACAATATTTACTAGAATATATATCAAGACTGATACATTAATAATCCTGTTTATCAACATAATAAAAGTTATAGCCATAGTTTCTTAGCTTACCAATAAGACCTACATAGAATTGAATAAAAAATTGAATGTTGTATTCCATGTGAAGCCATCCTAGGTCTGATACAATCTTTCCTTCAAGGTGTTCCTAGATTTTGTAACCTTTTATTTCTTATGCAGCAAAATATTCATTCCCAGGGTTAATTCCACACAAAAGGAAGAATTTATTCATATATTCATTCATTCCTTCATTCTACATAAATTTATTTACTATCTATTCAGTCAGTCCAAAATATATTTATTAACCTTAATCTTGAGCAGTACCCCAAGCCAGGCACAGAGAAAGAGTGAAAAAATCTGATTAGAAAAGGTACGGTCTGATCCTTTCCATATTTCACCTTTTACTCCCAAAGCCTTTATGTTCTGCTGATTTGTTCTGATGTGACTTGATAGTCTCAGTCATTTCAATATGATGTAGCCTCATATGAAAAACAAATATCTCCCTGAGTGTCTAGCTTGCTACCCAGAGGAGATATAACCAGCCAGGAAAATCAGACTCAATGTATGCAGGTTGCAAGTCATGTTTGCAGAGGGTGTTGAAACATAAACTGTATGATACAAAAAGTACATGACAAGAACATATGCATCGGCTTCGGGAATCTGGGTTGTTTGGGGCCTCATTTAAATTAAGGCTGCTGGTACCTCCTGATAACAACATCCTGCTCTCTCAGGCTGCATTCTCTCACAGTCTAACAGCAGATAATACCCTTCCAAAAACCACAAATATACCTACTTCCTTGGATGTCAATTACGTTAACATGGTAATCTTCATGGTCTCCAGTTGCCCATGAAACAGAGACTTAAAATTCCTCCAGAACCTAGGTCACCTTCATGTCAGCAACCTACTCAATCACCGTGATGCTTAGTCACTGAAAGGCAGGGCGTGCTAAGTTAGGGAGTCCCCTGACAATAAAATGATGTAACTATCAGGATCCTTTTCTTTTTCCATTGCATTAACATAATAAAGAATATACATGTTGCCCTAGAATGTATATATTTAAACACCTACCTCCTGCAGAGAAAAAAGAAAAACCATGCATTGTACTTTCTTAGACATAGGTTTTGTCCTTTTTTTTGTCCTTCAAAACATGTATAATTCGTGTATATTTCTTTGTGTTAATAATAAAAGTTTGGGGCAATTTTAAAAAATAATAGGACAAGACATATATATATATATATATTCACACATATGTATTCGCATATATATGTATATATATATTTTCTCCTTCCTCATTAAAGATACTTACCAGACATCTCATTTACACATTAAATGCATACATGTGCAAACTCACAACTTGACTGAAATTTTTAAAAAGCCTTGCCTTCTCTCTCTTTACATGTAAGAGTATGTCTTCTATATGTGAGGTGTCTTAACAAGAACCAATAATTACTGATCATTGCAGGCAAGTTTCTGAAAATATCAAGTCCTGGACACACACTTTCTGCACATGGAACAGACTAATTATGAGATAATAGTGAAGAATTGGAATACTTCTATCAATTCATTAGGCTTTATATCTATAGCAATGACAACCATAGCCTATTAAAATGGCTCAATGAAAAAGTCTGTGGCTCCTCTCAGGTTATCTGACCGGCATGAATAGAGGCATGAATATCAAAATAGCAACCACTAGGGCCTGAAAATGAACTTCTTAAAGTAACTCTGTAGGAAATTATGAGAAAAATACTTAAAATATAAACAGAAACTTGAAGGATTAAAAGAATAAAAACAGTACATTTTTTTTTTCTTCTTTAGTCAGGTGAAATCAATATGATTGACCAGCATAAACCATTGAAAATGAAGGATGGTATGGGATTTTATGTCTCCTTAGACAAAAAGTGCTGCTTCAGTATTTGAAGGGCTACAGTCTTGGTCCCACTGTTATCACTCAAGTACTGGGGCACGTGTGTGTGAAATTGTGTGTGTTCTTGTGCACTTCTTCATGTCCTCATTTATCAAATAAATAATGAAAGTACTACTGTTCACATGTAACCTTGAGGAAATTATAAATTCAAACGTAGGATATGTTGATTAACAACACACTGCATGGCAAAGTAGGGTGACATTAAATGCCTAATAGTTTTAAGAAATATTAGGAAATAGTACATAACTAACTCCAATCTATTTTGTGCAAGATGACTTAGAATTTCTCCCCCCTCCCATGTGATTAGAACTTCCTTGAGGACCAGAGAGTTCCATATTTTCAGTAAACAAGGCAGTATGAATTTCCATCTGTTAAATGAAAAATGTCAATCAATGATAAAGTTACTTCATAAGTGATTATTATACTACCTATCCAAAATGTTAAAATACAATATGAAAAATAGATTGGAAAATACTCATCATCAAATACTGATCGGGCTAATGTTATATTGATATTATTCTAATTAATCTCAAGGCAAGAAAGTTACTTGTGTGGGGTTTCCTGAACAAAGAAACATGTTTCTTTCTATTCAGCTTGTTCTAAAATAGGAAGGAATTAAAAGGCTCTAAAGTCAAACTTTCAGTTCACATTAAGACTCGCTTAAAATCCAAATAACTAACCTAACATTTTCTAATTTTCTAACTAGTACATAAGAATTAACAGATCGCAACAAATGCCTATTACTTTTATGAACTTTGAAATAAAAATATATTCATTTTTAAGCTAATTTACTTTGTTTTAAAAATTTTATAGAGAAATAACCTAAAATAAATCAGGATGTCTGCAAAAATTCAAGGGCTTACACATTACTTGAAATCTAAATCTATATTGATTCTAGCTAAGGCTATGCCCATAGACACAGATTAACCCTATATTTGAAAATGTGACTCATTTCTTCCTTTATATATATTTTTAAGATTTTAAAACATTTCACTTTATTTAATATAAAATATTTATTGATGCTGCATTCAGAAAACATTAGATATATAAATAATAATTGATTAAGCATATCAACATTATTTGTAAGATTTGTAACAGTATCTACTGATATGCCACTAATACAGAACAGTTATTTTGGTAGGAACTGGGTATATTTAAAGACAAATACAAACTAAATATAATACGCAAAACTACTTTTTGCTTACTAATTAAATTTCTACTAAATTTGTTAATCTGGAGGCAATAGCCAAGATGGATTAAGTAGTGGAATGTACCCCATGGAACCATTTAACTAGTATCCTATATTAGAACAAAGGTCACCATGGCTGATTCACTACTGAGAAGCCCAAGTGATATCTTAACCAGTTCCTCGTTGGAAAACAAAAGGTCCATAGAATTATAGTTTCCCATATGATACTGTTTTTAAATAAAGTACAATGTTTGTATTTAAGCCTTTCAAAAAATTTGTATGCTTCCTCTTTATCTATGTTCAAATTTGGTTGCTATATTTACATGGACAAATTTTAAATACCACAAATTTTGAATGTTAGAATGACAAGCCCAGTACTTCCTCGAGATTATTTTTCCAAATGAGAAAACAAAAGAAGACAACTACAACACAAAAGGAATTTAACCAGCAACATTACAGTGTATTGAAAACAAACAAGCTCTGTCTTTATCCTCTTTTCTTTCAGAAGCAAATTGAATGTGGAAGAGAAAAACAACTTGTGGAAATAAAATAAAAGATTATGAAAAGGAGAAAGTGTTTGTTTTTTCGCTTTATGTAGTCTGAAAACTAGGTCTCTTATATAAAAATTTCAAATGACAGCCCATGCAGGATTTCTAAAGGACAGTGAAGCTCTCACAGATTTATTTGTTGTCTATTTATTATTACTTATCATTACAAATGCCCTCGTGAATAAAAATTATGAAAAAAATTGAATGATCATAATTTACATTTTATCAAAATCCTATTACATACCTAATAAAAAACTCAGAGGAAGTGATTGCAAATCACCACATATTTAGTCTACGTATTTATTTAATTGTGACAAGTGAAATAACATTAAATAAATTATATTCTCTCTTCAGGCTAAACTCATTCCAATTAAGGGTAAACATTTTGTAAGTGTTTAACATTTGTTATTACATTAAAAACAGCTCATGTAATACCATGACGTTTCACCACAATGGCCCTAGTGGAATTATAACTGTAGCTGAAAACATGGTGCATTTTGCCTTTGGCAAAATCTTTTCCATTGGTTTCAACTATTGTAATCCATTTTCTAGAGCTGTGTTACTTTGGTTGCTAATATAACTAGTCCCTCACAATTTATAAAGAGCTTAAATCCTTTGTATAAATAAAGACTATGGGGAATTTGTTTTCAATGTATTAACCATTTATTTTCTTATGCTAAACAAAGGGAATAAATACTTAGATTGAAAGATAACATTTAGCACTTTGAACATGACAATCCCTTTTTTTTGCTAATTTTGAGACAAAATCTTTCTCTTGCCCTGACCAGGGTGCAACAGCATTGTCGTAGCTCACTGCAGCCTCAGACTCCTGGGCTCAAGCGATCCTCCTGCCTCAGCCACTCAAGTAGGTGGGACTACAGGCCAGTGCTACCATGTCCCGCTGTTTTCTATTTTTTTGTAGAGACAGGGTCTTGCGCTTACTCGGATTGATCTCAAACCTCAAGCAATCCTCCTGCCTTGACCTCCCAGAGACAAAAATATTTTTGACTTGCTATGTTTTAATGTAAATAATTTGTAGATTTGATAATTGCTAAATAAAATATTATACCCATTATCAGCATATATAGAATATCTATTATTACTGTTATTGACAATTTAATTAGGAACCTAATTGTATTACATAATTGTTCCTAATTCAGATAATTGTTTTATTAACGAATCATAATTTTATAAAGAAAAAATGTCACATAAAAGTATATATTTATTTACATATTTTTCATTTTTATTTTAACAAAAAATATGATCCTATTTTTGCAATTAACTTTTTTTCATTTATCACTATATTGGGGACTTTTTTTTCTCAGGCTTCTCTCCCTCTCTCTCTCAGTACATAACTTTCTACCTCAGTTGTTTAAATCTTTTAAACATTTGACTTTTAATTATAGAGCTTTCTGAGTCTCAGAAATCTTGTATCTTTAAATTTTATTTCAGAAGGAGATAAACAGCTTGAAGCCAGAGTGATCACTACTTTAGTTATAAGCAAACTGGCAATTAATTCTCTATACAGTGCTAACTAATTAACAGTTACGAACCACATTAACTTCAAAATGTAGTACTAACATTTGTTAATAAGGAGAACCAGAATATTAACTAATTATCACACTGCGTTTTTTTTCTAATTTCTAGTAGAAGTATAAAGGACTCTTAAAGAATTTCAAAGGCTACCGTTGCCCCGGATGGCAAGCATAATTTTTTTTTAAAAATCCGTGGTGTCCAAGTTAATATAGGCATGTTGGCAATTCAGTTTCTCAATTTGTTTTGAAACCACACACAATTATTTTAGTGTCCATATTAAGAACAGTGTACAAGGATTGTGGAGGGAGACAATTTTCTATTGGCATCTCACATTTATGCACATCTCATAAAGAGGCAATGATCATCTTTCTTCAGATTGTCTTTTCCAGTATATTTTTATGCAAACATCATTGAAAGATAGACACAGTGCCTCAGCCTCTGAAGGAAAGGGGAGATTTTATATTGGCTTGTATAATAAAAATGTCTCCCTCTGGGACATTAAAAAAATATGTTCAGTGTAGACAGATGTCTTTTTTTTTCTTTTCTTTTCTTCTCTTTTCTTTTTTTTTTTTCCTGTTTCACAAATTCTTTGAGGGAAACAGATTTCCCTGGTTTGTCCAGCCACCAGCATTTCCTGAGAGCAGAAAAAGGAGCAGTGGAAATCCAGGTCAGATGCCAATTTTAAGAAAGTCACCCTCCTAATTGCAGCGTTGCCTGACATTTAGTCACATGGTCACACATAGCCATGAAGGATGCTGGGGGAAGTGGCCTTCACCTGAGACATATGTGTCCAGAAGAGAAGAAGAGGAGGGGTCTGGGTATGGACAGATTGGACAACCACCAGTATGTGGTCTTTAAAAGCCTGGATAAAAAGAATAATAAGGAAAATTAAAAATGAATTAATATTTGTAATAATCCAGAAGTAAAATATAAATATGATACACTCAGAGTTGGGTGGCCATGAAGACAGGAGCACGCCAAAGTACTTAATTATAATAATATGAAGATAGAAGCATTTGCAAATGCAAGACATCAACCAGGAAAAATAAACATGAATAGTGGTCAACAATATGTTAGGCACCAAGACTGAGTGTTAAAAGAATGGAAAGTATATATTATGGAAATATATAACAAGAGCAAACAGAGAGAGAGAGAAAGAGAGGGGAAGAAAGAGAAAAAGAAAGAAAGATTAAGGAACTTAATAACAAAACCCCCATGAGAAAACAAAAACTCAATTAAAAAGTAAGCAAAGGACCTAACTAGACATTTCTTAACAGAAGACATACGAATGGCCAACAGGTATATGAAAAAGTGCTCAACATCACTAATCAGCAGGAAAATACAAATTAAAACCACAATAAGATATCACCTCACACCTGTTAGAATGGCTGTGAGCGGAAAGTCCAAAAATAGCAAGTATTAGCAAGGATTTGGCAAAAAGGGAACTCTTTTACACTGTTGGTGTGAAGTAAAGTATATAAGCAGTATGAGGTTCCTCAAAAAATTGAAAATAGAATTACCATATGATCAAGTGATCCCGCTTCTGGGTATATATCCAAAGAATTGAAATCAGTATGTTGAAGAGGTATCTGCACTTCCATGCTCATGGCAGCCGTATTCACAGTAGCCATGATGTGGAATCAACCAAAGAGTCCTTCAATCAATGAATGGATAAAGAAAGTGCCATATACACATGCACACACACAAATACACACAATGGAATGTTATTCACTGTTAAAAAAGATTCTGTTATTTTCAACATGGGTAAACCTGGAGGACAGTATGCTAAATAAGTAAGCCAGACACAGAAAGACAAATATTGCATGATTTTGCTTATATGCACAATCTACAAAAGTTGAACTCACAGAAACAGAGAGTAGAATGGTGTTCGCTGGAGGCAGGGGCAGGGGAGAGGGATGGGAAGCTCTTGGTCAAAGGGTAGAAAGTTTCAGCTAGACAGAAGGAATAAGTTTTTGAGATCTATTGCACACCATGGAGATTATAGTGAATAAGAAGGTAATTTATATTTCAAAATTGCTAAAGGAGCAGATTTTAAGTGTTCATACTAGAAAAAATGACAACTATATGAGGTGACAGTTATGTTAATTAGCTTGATTTAATCATTCCATAAAGTGTGCATATATCAGAACATCACATTTTACCCATGATATCTATAATTATTTCTTGTCAATTAAAAATTTTAAAAGGAAGAGAAGAAATAAAGAAATCGTAACCTTGACATTCTCAATTAAAAAAAGGTAAAGATGGGGACAATTACTTTTTCTTAGTGTTTTGGGGGTGAGAGAAAGTAAGTGGTGAATGAGGTTGACGTATAGGGACATATAAAACTATTGAAGCCTTTGCATAGATCAATGGATCATGATGCAAGTTTCATGGTTAAGTTAAACTTTTCCATTTGAAGTCCGAATAAAAGGAGGCAGACTGGGTGTGGTGGCTCACGCCTGTTATCCTAGCACTCTGGGAGGCCGAGGCTGGAGGATTTCTTGAGCTCAGGAGTTCAAGACCAGCCTGAGCAAGAGCAAGACCCCATGTCTACTAAAAATAGAAAAAAAAAATTAGCCTGGCAACTTAAAATAGAAAATATTAGTCGGGCATGGTGGTGTGCACCTGTAGTCCCAGCTACTCAGGAGGCTGAGGCAGAAGGATTGCTTGAGCCCAGGAGTTTGAGGTTGCTGTGAGCTAGGGTGATGCCACAGCACTCTAGACTAAGCAACAGAGTAACACTCTGTCTCAAAAAAAAAAAAAAAAAAAAAAATTAAAAATCAAAGGAGGCAATTTATATTATGTAATATGGTATTATATAATACAGTCAGGCACTATACTAGGTCCGTTCATGATAAATGCCCTATAGAGGTGTGCCATTTTTAAAATTTTTATACCACATTTTTACTGTACCTATTCTATGTTCAGATACACAAATACTTGCTATTGTGTTACAATTGCCTACAGTGTTTAGCACAGTAACATGTTACACAGGTTTGTAGACCAGGAGCAGCAGGCTGCGCCAGAAGGCCCAGGTGTGTGTTAGGCCATGCCTCTAAGTTTGTGTGAGTGCACTCTGCAATGTTTGCACTATGACAAAACCACCCGATGATGCATTTCTCAGAATGTATTCTTATTGAGGTAAGCATGACTGTATAATATTACAATTTTCTGCTCAAAAACCTTTTACGATTCCCTGCTACCTACAGAATCAAGTCCACTTTTCTTACTCCAACATTGAAAAATGTCATCCATTATTTCTATTTTTTGATTCTATGAACTGAAGTCATTTCTCAGTTTCCACCTTTTTCGTCTGATTCGTGAGCAAACCCTGCATGCTTCTCTTTGGCTATAAATCCTGCAGTCGCAGCCCCTTGCTTTGCCATCTCCCACCTAGGACTAGACGTTCTCTTTGGACACACAATGGCAGCTTCCTCAGATGACAGCTTTCTCACTGGTATTCAACTCCCACAGTCAAACTCCAAAGTGTGGGCTCTGAGCATCCCTTTGTAAACCGAATCACAAATCATGTCACTTCTCTGCTCACAACACGCCAAGAGCTTTGGAGCTTCCTCAGAGACAATCGCCAAGCCCTTGCTGAGGACTGGAAGAACCTAGGTGATGTAACTCGTTTGATCTCTAACTGCTGCTGTGGCCTTCTGCTACCCCCTCAAGGATCGCTCTCTAGCCACACTGGCCGCTGACTTCTGCTCCCAAGCTCTTGCCCTTGCTTTTCTTTCTACCTGGAACATTCTTGTTTTCCTAAAGAGATGCACAACTTGCTTCTTTACTTCCGTTTCCTTCAAATGTCTACTCAGATGTTAACCTACCTGGGATCATTTTATATAAAATTCTACCTCCTTTCATTATGAATCACCCTTAATTTTCTTTATGTTTTGTGTAACCCTACGTTTTATATACTTATCAATTATTATTTTTTGTCTCTTATTTCTATTTGAATTCAAGCTCCAGAAAGATAGGGCTTCTTTTTTGTTTTTCCAAAAGCAGTTTTTCCAGTTCCAAGAATAAAGAATTGCACCTACTATGGAATCAGTAAACATTTGCTGAGTGAATTTATATAATTTTCCGACATTGTTGCTGTCTCCTTAAATAACTATCTCTTAATTTTCAGACCTTGTACTTTCCTTTAGAAACCCAGCACAAATACCATCTCTTCCATTAAGACCTCTTCAATTCCCTCAGTTCTAATTAAATGTTCTATCTAAAAGGCTTCAAAGTATTTTAAATTATTATCTTAGAATATTTCACATTGTATCATGCTTTCAAGTTATTAAGTACATAGCTGTTTCCCACAGTAGAATGTAAACTGTTTAGTTATGGCCGTATGGAGAGAGGCAGTCTGCCACCGGCCCGAGGGTCCCCTGTATGAATCTAGATTTGCCAAATAAAATGAAGTATACCCAGTTATATTTAAATGTTAGATAAACAACATGTACAGTATTTGCAACATGCTTATACTGAAATACTTATGTTCTTGAAATTCAATGTAAATTCTAGGTTATCTTGGGGTTTTATTCCTAAACTTGCTTATAACACAAAGGTATATATAATATTGTTCAGAAATGAATGCAAGCAAATTCTCCCAGTCTGTAGCTTTCTACTTTAACTGTCTTTAAACATCCCCTGAATCTATGACTCCTACAATCACTTGTTTAGGTGCATTGGTAAATGTCTAATAAAATTTATCATAAACTCATTAATAACCCTACTCCACCTTTCCTTTCCCCTTCCCCATCACACAATCTCAATGTAATAAACCTGTTATCTTTTTCTCTTTAAGGTTAATTGGAGAAAAAGGCAATGATATTTTATAATGTACCTGTGGCATCAATGACTTACTTATAAAAAAAAATTATTAGGGTATAATATTAGATTTATGGAAAAGTTGCAAAGATAATTCAGAGATCTCCCAGATACCTTTTATCCAATTCTCCTAATCTTACTGTCTTGTATTACTATGATATATTTGGCAGGCAGACAAGAGGAAAGTTGAGAGGCAGAGACTCAGGGAACACAGAGAAAAGGGAGAGGGGGACGTTTTGTCTATTTGGCAATTTTGATAAGGAAATAACAGAGAAGTAGAATAGGAGAGAGTAACAGAGAGAGGTAGGAGGAGTAAGAAAGAAACATGGAGTAAAATAGTTTGAAAGTTTTCTTGCCAATCCTATCAATCCATTAATTGCGAAAACTAATTTCATTTTGTGTTTTGTCTTAGGTATTTTCCACAAATTTACACCATGCTGTATGATTCCACCCATTCTTTTCTCCTGGGCTTTTTTGTTTTTAAGTGAATATTGGAGGGATAACCAGTGTGGGTTTGATTTAGTTATCACCAGTCATCCACTTTATTGAAAATGTCCTTGCCACAAGAGACCTAAATTTTCTTTGTGGGAGTATTGCATTTAATTAGATATTTGGTTAGTCTGGGCTGGTGTGGCCGCTGGTTATAGCTGGCATCTGATCGGTCATTGCCTGGCTTTTACATGTTTTAAATATCACAACAAAACGATGCTCTTGTCAGAAAATGCTTGGCTTCTTCCTTATATAATTTGAATTTAGGCCATAGAGACAAACCATACACAAGATTCAAGGCAACCAACTAAGCAGGTTGACTGAACAAATATATCTCAGACAGATGTGGGTCAAATTAAGACAGAATAGTCTGGAATATTGGCTGATTAAATTCAAAGAGTGTTGAACAACTAAAATCTAGAAAGGAAAGACATTCAGTTGTATATCAAGGAAAATAATAATAATACTAAAATAAGTATCAGAAATCTGCCAGATCTCTTTCTCTGCATCTCTCATTTTAGCTTTATTATTCTTTCTCATAGTAGACTGATTTCCTCCACTTAGTTGCAAAACTGAAATCTCAATAATGACAACTCCAAAAACTCTTAGTGTGATGCTTCTGCCACAAAGAGAAATAAAGGTAGTTTCTAAAACTGACCTAAAAAAACGCAAGAGAAGGACCTTCGCTGGTCTACCTTGTGTTGGGTGCACATCACTGGGTAAATCAGTTGTGGCCAGAGGCCTGACGTCAAGTTAGGTCACAGACACATTTAATTAGCGCAAGAGAAGAAGTGGTTCCCATTAAGAGAAGAGTATACAGAGTAGTTGTGAATCTCAGAAGAAGTTCAACACGTGGATTCTGAGTGTTTACAGACCAAGGGATCAGAAGAAGAAAACATCATACTGCTGCTGTGGTCACATATTGATTTACTCAGAATTACAACTCTTTCTCTTTTTGTTTATTTGCTTTAAATGCACAAAAGTTACTCTATGGGGTTTCATGGTGACACCTTTAAAATGTAATAATTAACATTATGTTAGATAAAGTCAGATAGAGGAGAGATAGGTCAATAGACATAGATTCTATTTTATTTTAGTTTTATGAAAAACAGTGCAGGTTCTTATAATCCCTTGCTTCTTCAGAATGTTTTTTTTTTTTATTTCAGCAAGTTATGGGTGTACATATGTTTAGGTTAAGTGTGTTGCCCTTGGTTCCCCCCCCACCACCGAAGTCCGTGTTTCAAATATGTTTTAAGCTCTGTATTCAGAAGCATTAATATTGGTTTTGAATACTATATAATAGCAGCGATCTGGAGTAATACTGAAGTCCTTGAGATTCAAAATATTATACAACTTAGTAGAAGGTTTCTAGATTCTTGTCATCTGGGGGCACAGATGTTTGACTATTTTGCTTTTTTGTGCACTTAGAGTATGAAACACTTAATCGTATTGACTAGTAATTTTTTTTTAATAGTTTCAGTCCAACATCACTAAGAATTGTTTGCAAAATCAATCTGGTTAAAGCACTTAAACAAACTGGCTATTATGAATGATGTCAAATTAAATTACTCCAGGTAGTATGAGCCATTTTTAGATAGTTTATGCTTAATGGTCAGTTTTTTTTAATTACTTAAATTATACAGAAATATACAATTAACCCTTTTGTAGCTTTTGGTGTTTTGTCATTATTGTTTTAGTTAGTCTTTTCATGTATTATTACCAGCCAGCCACTTTATCGAAAATTCCCTTGCCACAAGAAATCTAAATTTTCTTTGTGGGAGTATTGTGTTTAATTAATGTTACCAACCCCAGAATAAAAATGTGGGACATAGAGTCATTCACATCTTTGCTTAAATACCATCCCTACTACTCTTCTTTAGTGTTCTCTTTGGTAAAGTTGGTTTATAAGAAACATATTGCCAGGATGCTGTGGAAGCTGAGTAGCTTTCTGGAAGATTTTAGGAAAAGTAGGAACAAAGTCATCTTTGTGTTTTAAGACAATGTTTTGGCAGCAGTGAGGATGTATGATTTAACGAATATAAGCTTCCAGTAACTGTATGAAAATTTATAAGGGTGTCTGGATCCAAGAAATAAATGTGGGTGAGCATAGGATCGTCAGGGATCAGATATCTGAGATAGCACCTATGGGGAGTGGTTCTTAGCCTTCGATGGTAAACAGGTGGATTTCAGATACCAGCACATTTCTAGGTTCCCCAGGTAATTACAGTTCACAGCCAAGGTGTGAACCGGTGATCTATACAGTCAGTGACATGTTACAGGTTGGACGAGATGACGCAGTGGTTCTTAACCCTGACTTCAATTAGAATTACCCATTCAGATTTTAAGAAAAATGAATGTCCTAACCTCACCCAACCACATTAAATCAGAATTACTAATAGGGAGTTCAGGTATAGTATTATTTAAAATCTCCCTAGGTGATTCTAAAGAGCAGTCTACGTTGAGAATCCCTGAGAGAGAAGGAGGCGGCTAGGCAAATCATGAAAGGCTTGTACACCCAGGTAGATAGAGATGCCTTTTACTGTGAAAGAGAACTTATGAAAATGAATAGCTTTGGAGTGATGTGTCAGAGAGGATGGGGTTTTTTGTGGTGTGAACATGTTGAAGTGAAATAGCAAAAAGACCACCTGGCAATGATACCTAAGAAGAAGTTTGGTCTATTAATCTGGATCTCAGAAAGGATGTGTGGGTTAAGAAAATATGTCAGTATATAAGCAATAGTTGAATACATGGGCAAAGGGAGGGTCTTCAAAAAAATTGTGTAGGTGATGATCATTAAAAAATAAAGGCACAAGCCTGGGTAATATGGAAATATGGAGGTAAAAGGGAAAGGAAATATACTCCACTATTTAGATGCACAGAAAGAGAGACTCTGAAAGACTTTGGTATACACACTTGAAGAAGACTTTGTCAGCATTCCGTGATTTGATTCAGCCATTTGGATATGGAAGTCTATACCAAGGAAAATCTAAAATGTAAATAGTAAGGTGGACCCAAACCCAAAGCAAATGAACTCATTGTACCAACACTGCAAAGACTCCTCTGCTCTCTAAATGAGGATCAATGTATTGTCAAACAGAAAATTAAACTTAGAAAACAGAGACCCAATCAATGTTCTTAGCTTGAACAAAGCTTTAGATCTTTGCATTATTCCAGAATTTATAACATTTTAAACTCCATAAATTAATTAACTTGCTTTGAATAGTTGAAGAACAATAATTAAAACCCAATGTGTTCTCTATCGGGAAGCATATAATCATAAAGAGGATCACTTTGTATTTTCCTTACCTGCACCCAGGGAAATAAAACACAACTGCATTTCACAGCCAAAATGTATTTTGACAGAGCCTTTTGGGATGGTAAAATGTAGAAGTTATTCTGGCCTCTGGAAATTAAATATGTAGTTTCGCTAATCAGGAAGCTATGATCTGGATCATACAAAAATTCTCAGTATTTCAGGATTAAATCACTCTGAATGGTAACAATATACTTTTATCAATTAAACATATTTAGGGACAATTATGATATTGTTAAATATATAATTAATATATTTTAATTACGATTTACTCTTTTCAAAAGGCAGTTTATTTATTCTGTATTAATTACATTTTATTCTCAAATTAGACCTGGTAGAATCAACCCTTTCATTCTCACCTCATTGCTAGGATGCTCCTATGGTCAACAGAAGCAGCTGCAAGGGAAATGCCTTGCCCCCTGTTTTTCCGCTTAGGATGTGTCTGGTGGTCCTTTCAAATGGCTTCAGAAGAATTTGGGCCTGAACTCCAACTCTGACTTCAGACCTAAGTGTGACCTTGGGCAAGTCATATAACCCATCACCCAAAGAGTGAGGATGATAATAAGGAAATTGCTGTGAGACTTGAATAAAAATATTCATATAAAATGCTGACCATAGAACTTTTATCATAGTAAATAAACAATAAATGTCAACATTCATTATTATTATAATCAAAAGTAATGATATATGTTCTCTAAAAACCTTAAGTCCCTCATTTCTAATAATAATGAATCTTAAAAGCAATACATGGACCATAAACTAGTTAGTACCTGGATTTTATGAGAAAAGGATTCTTTTATTTTTTATTTTAAAGAAAGCAGTCACTCATTCTGTGTGTACCCCTGGGTGAATTTCAACACCATGCACAAAGTGAACTCGACCTTGTGCTCTAGTTGTATGTTCTACCCTTCTAGGGCATATTAAAATCTCACCAAATTCAATAAATCAGAAAAGTTCTTTGCTTTGATTATCTCTCTCTTCTGATTGGCTACTGTGGTAGACTCACACCCAGGAAAAATGTTGAATTCTGAATCTCCAGAAACTCTGAATATATGATAACTAACATGGTGAAAGGGGCTTTGGAGATGTGATTAAATTATGAATTTTAAAATTGTGAGATTATCTCGGATCACCCAGGTGGTTCCAATGTCATCTAGTATTATCACAAATTTCCTTTTAGTAGGATTATCTTGGATTATGCAGGTGGTTCCAATGTAATCTCATATTATCACAAGTTTCCTTTTAAGATGTTGGCAGAGGAGATTTGACTACAGAAGATGAGAAGACAACATGACTACAGAAGCAGAGATTAGAACAATGTGGCCACAAACCAAAGAATGCTTGCAGACCAGATACTGGAAAAGACTGAATTGGATTCTTCCCTGGAGGATCCAACCCTGCCGACACTGTAGTTTTAGCCTTGTAAGACTCATTTAAGACTTCTGTTCTCCAGATAGGTGATAGAATGTATTTGTTTTATGTTAAGCTACAAGTTTCTGGCAATGAGTTATAGTAGCTATAGGACACTCATACAGCTACCACTCACATAATCTCAAGAACTAGCTCAACATTTCATATCATCCGGGCCCCTGCTTAAATGGTATTTCCTCAGAGAGAAATTTCACTAAAAAAAGACAGTTTACATAAAAGATTCAGGCATCAAAATGACTTCAGATTTTCAATAGCAGCTCTGGAAACTAGAAGACAATGAAACCGTGTCTGAAAGTTCTGAAGGAAAATAATTTCCAGTTTAATAATCAATCAAGTGTGTCGGTAGAATAAAGATATCTCCAGACTTGCAAAAGTTAAAATATTTACTCCAGATACTCATTTTGTCATAAATATACTGGAAGACGACCTTGATTATAATGAGGGAGTATGTCCAGAAAACAAGAGACAGCAAGATCAGGAGGGAACTGGTGCATTCCTCAAAATGGCATTGAAGGGCTATACCAGGATAACCTACAGATAGGGTGTGAAGAGAGCACTCAGTCCAGATGGGAATAGGTCAAAAGACTCCAGGAGACATTCCTTCAAGTAGATAAAAGTGATTTAATATTACTGTGAAGGATAGTCCTGAGAGGAGAGTCAGGTTTAATTACTAATAAATACATAGGAAAAGTAACTACATGAAAAAAATGACTGCATGGAAAACAAACAATAACATAGCAGAAAGAAGCATTAATCCCATTTACTATATAGTTTAGCTCTGAATAGTGACATTATAAATGTTAATATTAGTTAGTCTGATCATGATTATACCTGTTCTTCTATGTAAGAGTGTTTGGGGCTGAAAGAGGAAAAAGAACTAAACCATCATCTTAAGGAATATATTATGCCTAAGTAAGGAAGTGAAAAACAGAAATGTAATTTTGTTATTTAGAAATTTGGAGGTAAAGATGAATGACTTGGCCAAACTTTTTGCAAGTGAGCTGAAGAAAGAGGCTAGGCATTGTGGTTTGTCTATTAAGAAACCTCATAAACAGGCTAACATTTTAAACTATGTGCATACCAAACTTTGATAAAAATAAAAACATAAAAGGAAAGGAAAATACAATTTGTAACAACAAGAAAGAAATCAATTACATAGGATTATATCTAACTACAAGTAAGTGGAACATTTATGAAGAGAATGATAAGATCTATTTTAGAAAATAAATAAATGATAATAATGAAGAAAAATGCTGTTTTTATGCAGGAGACAAGACATCATCATACAAATGTCAGATTTCTACAAGTTTATCTGAAATTATTGCAGCTCTATGGGATTCAACTGGGATGAATTATAACAAACTAAATCCACATTTAATATGACAGGATAAATATGCATGATTCACAAAGGAGTTTACTTACTAAAGATAATTTTGAAAAAGAATCCAAAGAGAGGATAAATTATTTGAGAAATGAAGACATTTTAAAAAGACTTGGTGGAAAAGTAGGACAAGTTTGAGTAAAATCTGTAGTCTAGTTAATAATATTGTACCAGGGTCAATTTTTGGCTATTCATAATTATAGTATGGTTCTGTGAGATGTTAACATTAGGAGAAGTCAAGAAAGAGAGATTAAGGGCTCTTTTTTCTATAATGTTTGCAACTTTTCTTTACTTATAAAAGTAGTTCAAAATAAAACATTTTAAAAAGACAATGTAGTGAAAATAATGCAGAACTGGTAAAAGTACAAAGAGATGAATCAAAAAGAGTAGACACCAAAACTTCCATCTATATGTTAAAATTTTGTATATGATAAAATTGGCTTCAGTAATAGTGCACAAAGAAAAGGTTTTTTTAAGTAAATGATGTGGGGAAAAAAATGTATCACTGTTTAGTAAAAAAAAAAAAAATTAGATACAACTTCACATCATATAAAAACCAATCTCAAAAAGATTAAATATCTAAATATAAAAACAAAAACTAAGTTGTTAAGAGAAGAAAGTGTCAAGTAGTTATGGGACCTTTATAGGGAGGAATATTGCTTATTATTTTTTATTTTCCATGGTCATATATTCATATACTATACATACACACAAAAATATATGAGATCTTTTTTATCATTTTTTAAAAAATGGAACATAAGGCCGGGCACGGTGGCTCACGCCTGTAATCCTAGCTCTCTGGGAGGCCGAGGCGGGTGGATTGTTTGAGCTCAGGAGTTCGAGACCAGCCTGAGCAAGAGCGAGACCCCGTCTCTACTAAAAATAGAAAGAAATTAATTGGACAACTAAAAATATATAGAAAAAATTAGCCGGGCATGGTGGCACATGCCTGTAGTCCCAGCTACTCGGGAGGCAGAGGCAGAAGGATCGCTTGAGCCCAGGAGTTTGAGGTTGCTGTGAGCTAGGATGACGCCACGGCACTCTAGCCAGGGCAACACAGTGAGACTCTGTCTCAAAAAAAAAAAAAAAAAAAAAATGGAACATAAAACTTTTCACTTTGCTATCATTAAGCATCTACATTTGAAAAAAATATTAGCTATTTCACAGCTAATAGCATTTTCTTGTCCCATCTTCAATAAGATCGCATCTTCCATTACACAGCATCCCCTTCTATAGCTGACTGTCCCCATTAAGTAACTGAAGATACTTAAATATGACTGACCTGACCTTGGCCTTCCCATAAACACCCAAAATGATTGGTGGAAGTTTCTCTGCTATGGTGATAATACTGAAGATACTGTTTTTCTACCACGTTTAGGATTTTAACTTTTTCCAAGTATTTCCCTCTCTCATTCATAATAATGTGAAAGCTTTGATTCTTCACTCAATATCTTTTATTACTTAAAAAAAAGTCAGTGCAGGTAGGTAATAACAAAATTACCTCATTTATAAAGCTACTATGAAGAAGTGAATGGGATAAAGTTAGGCTGGGATGATAAATCTCTTTTCCCTCCTGTCCAACATGCAACATTTATTGAGCCGCTATGCCTAAAACATGGACATGTTTACACATTATTTCATTTAATTCGATGGTCTGAAGTAGGCACACTCTATGACTTCTATTTTATAGAAGAAGACATTAAAGCTGGGAGGATGTTAATTTTTCTAGCAGACACAATCACAATATAGTGGAGGCAGGATTCAAAACAGGGTTTTCCTGACCTGAAACCACTCTTATAGTTCTTCCTCTCCAATAGAGACAATGAAAAAATATTTGAGGCCTTTGAGAAAATAACGTTTCATGATGGGACAGTGTCAGTTTGGTGGTAGAGTTAACGAAATTACATGCAGAAGTTGAAATCCGAAGTGACTCATGTTTATCTGAAAACTATCTCACACGCGATATCTAGGAGCCATCAAGAGCAGTGGACCAAAGTGATGTGTTGTATAGGTCATGTGTTGCATAGGCTGTGGTTTAGCACCAACCCCTCTCAACACTGCCTAGGCTTTAGGGAAGCTGCCTCAAATCAAATTAATTAATGATATCATCAAGAAAATATCAATTGTTATAAATTTAAAATCTATGCTTTTTAAATTTATCTTTAATTAAGTGGATGTAGAGTTTACCACATAATTAATCTAAAGAGTCAGTCCATTAATGGTTGTCTATAAAATGTAACTTGTTTTGGAATGTTGATACTAAAATTTTCCCCCCTTAAACAATAATTTATATATTATATGCTAGTACAGCCAAATAGAATTAATTGGGTATTAAAATAGACCTTTATATTGAAAGGGAAGTGTTAACAATTTCTCCTGATCCCATCCTGGTTGATGTGAGACTGATTATCAGCGCTACTCCTTTTCTTACAATTTTAAGTGTTTCACATATTTCCCTTAATCTGAATATGAATTTTAAATATACATTATTGTTAACCTATAAAATGGTCTAAGTCTGTTATTCAAAAGTGTGTTTGGCATAACAATGAACTTATGTTCCTGTAAATATGTGCTATATAATAATACCACATTGATATTATCTTGCTTTTGGAATAAATTGGCAGCATTTGGTGATAATTTCGGTTATTTTACTACTTACAGTTTGGAAAAATGATTTTTATTCTGTTCCACGACTATCAAAAATATGTCTTCTATGTCAGGAATACAGAGAAGTGATGCTGCATTTTCCTTGTTGAATTCTATCAGGTGGTGTATGATTTCAGTTTGTCCCATAACTGATAATGTTTACTTTGACCTCTTGATTGAGGTGGTGTCTATCAGGCTTTTT
Source organism: Propithecus coquereli (assembly GCF_000956105.1). Lineage (NCBI taxonomy): Eukaryota > Metazoa > Chordata > Mammalia > Primates > Indriidae > Propithecus > Propithecus coquereli. Next base: position 1,668,106 of record NW_012136636.1, on the reverse strand, counting down.
CCCTGTAAAAGTTATTTCCCTCCTGTGTAATTAATACATTTTTTGTGAGATAGTACTATGAAACTATAAATATCCCATTCTTCATCAGACTTCTGATTTATTCATTCATTTGCTTTTATTTGGATGGAATAATTTCCTATTTTATTTAATAGGTTGTAATCCATTACTATCATTATTTTGATGCTCATATTGCCAGCCTCCAGAACTGTGAACAATAAATTTTTACTGTTTAGAAATTAAAAAAAAAAAATCTTCTATGACCTTAGATTCTATTAGTCTTCATGTGTTCCTTGATGCTAAAATAATTTGGTTTGAATTTTAAAATACTCTTGTCTATTGTCTTAATTTATTTTTAAA
>NW_012136636.1:1643381-1667589 GCF_000956105.1 Propithecus coquereli | reverse complement strand
TTAATTGAAACATAATTGGTAAGCAAGAGCACCTTTACTGTTGAAATCCAATTAAAGTAATCTAACTCTACAGCTGAGGTGTTTCTAAAATTTTATTTAAAGATCTTGCATGTTTAAAATGCCTATTCATGTGTTCTAATTGCAATACTCCTAAAATGCAGAAGAAAAACAATATATAGAAAGAATATTTAAATAATAGCTATTAAACTTGTTCCACGACAGTGAAAGTTTCCTTTTAAATACCCAAAGTGAGTTTAGACAGAAGAGTCTCTCTCCCTATGTATCAGAATTGTGGTGATCATTGTTTGAAAAGTTCAGTGAAGAATGAGTCATTCGGGGGTTAGAGGAGGTTACTAAAAATGGTGACTCCAATAGCGGGGTTGGAAGCGGGAACTGTGGATAATTTTGACATATGGTTCCTTGCTAGGAATGGGCAGTGCTAATTACCTAAGCTTAATTCTTTATCAACAGTCTCTTTGAACCACTTTAGAGATCCTCCGTGACCCCATGGCTAGAGTTCCTGACCCCTCAGTATGAGAAACATTGAATGCAAACAAGCAGAAATTGCTCAAAGACATGTTATTTTTGAAGTACAAAATGGCTTACAAAGTTAAAAATAGAAATCTGAATACATGTGTCAACACTTACATGAATGAAAACACTGGACCTCTTCTTTCAGACCCGGCATCTCTACTTAAAGTAGATAGTGTAGAGTAAAACGATATGTTGCAAGGTTAAATAATGACCAACTGGGTCCTGGACAAGACATCTCTTTCTACACAAGTTATTTTTATTTAAATAAAAGTACTTCTTACTACTGTCTTACAAGTCCTATATTTAGAATTATATGACATCTGTATAATCATATTTTTTCAAATGTACATCTAAATCTTTATTTTCAATTGAATTTAAATGCATATCTCAAGAGATAGAAAGCCTATCCACTTTTGTATTAAAGGTGACAAAAAACTAATAAGTGATAATGAGGGCTTATGAAGAAGATAAATAGTTATTCAGTTCTAATCTTCCACTAAAATTAATTGTTCCTGTAATTCTAAAGAATTGCCTAACAGAAAAAGAAAAGATTTTCAGTAAAGTTGTGGTTGAAATACAGTGTAGGTAACAAAAAGGATTTTGGAGGGGTGGACATGATTTTAAATGGCAGAGTAGTTCACATCAGAGAGATGATAATAATTTTGGACACTTTAAATATGTAGATATATTTATTCAAATTAAATCCAAAACAGAAGATGAAATAGAAGCACTACTATGAAATTTTGAAGTTTTTCTTTGATAATTATCACTATATTTTTCTTATTTTAAAAGCTTGCATCATTTATTTAATTATAATACAACCAAATTACCAAAAAGAACTCTTCTGATTAAAACATGTTTGGAGAGCCCTCTGGTGTGCTAGTTCATAAAATGAGCTGGAAAGCCTGAATTATTTTATTTCAGTAATTCTTTCACTGATTCATTGAAAAAACATTTATCATATGCTTATACAAGGCCATGTGAGGTGTTGTATATAGAGAGATAAAATTTTAGTAAATCTAATTACACAGAAGACTTAAAATTAATACTTCCTATGTATAAAGTCTTCACCTCACCACCTGCTTCTGAATCCTTCATAAAGAATATGCTCACTCTGTGTTTATAATAGTTAAAGTAATCACTTTGTAAAAATAATAATGGCATCAAATAATCACACTGGAACTTTTGCATATAATTAATTTTGTTCTTTAAAATAATCACCTTAGAGACTATATGCTTATTGTGTCATTCATATTATTTTTAGTAATATTCTAGAGTAGAATATAGAGTGGTCCCTGAATGGAGTGGTTGTCTCAAAGGATGACTCCAGTCCTCAGACCATTTGTGTCACTTATGAACAATGTTGTTTCACTTTTCTTAACATAACAAAATCATATTTTACCTTCAATTTCCATTGAAGTCTTTCTGTCAGAAAACTTTTCTTTTCTTTCCTTTTTTATTTGTTTTAAATTGACAGGTAATGATGTATGATTTTACTATACACACACGATGTTTTGAAATACATATGCATTGTGGAATGGTTAAATCTAGTTCATAAAGGCATTACCTCTCTGAGTTATTATTTTTGTGGTAAGAGCACATAACATGCATTCTTTAAATTTTTGAAGACTACACAATGTATCGTCATTAAATATAGTCACTATTTTTAGTTAAAATTGTCAACATTTGTTTATTCTTTTTATTATTTCAGCATATTACAGGGGTACAAATGTTTAGATTACATGCATTACCTTTACCCCACCTGAGTCAGAGCTTAAAGTATGTCGATCCCCCTGATGGTGCACACTGCACCCATTAGGTATGAATATATCCAGCCCCTTCTTCCCCCTCCCACCTGCCTGACACCAGATGAATATTACTAGTATATGTGCACGTAAGTGTTGATCAGTTAATAACAATTTGATGGTGAGTACATGTGGTGCTTGTTTTTCCATTCTTGTGATACTTCACTAAGTAGAATGGGCTCCAGATCTATCCAGGATAATACAAGGGATGCTAGATCACCATTGTTTTTTGTGGCTGAGTAGTACTCCATGATATTCAAATATCACATTTTATGAATCCACTCATGTATTGATGGGCACTTGGGTTGTTTCCACATCTTTGGAATTGTGAATTGTGCTGCTATAAACATTCTAGTGAAGATTTCTTTTTTACAGAATGTCTTTTGTTCTTTTGAGTAGATGCCCAATAATGGGATTCCTGGATCAAATGGTAGTTCTACTCATAGCTCTTTGAGGTATCTTCATATTACTTTCCACAGCGGTTGTTCCAGTTTGCAGTCCCACCAGCAGTGTATGAGTGTTCCTATCTCTCCACATTCACACCAACATTTATTGTTTTGGGAGTTTTTGATAAAGGCCATTCTCACTGGAGATAACTGATTTCTCATTGTAGTTTTGATTTGCATTTCCCTGAATGATTAGAGATGTTGAGCATTTTTTCATATGTTTGTTGGCCATAAGTCTATCTTCTTTTGAAAAGTTTCTATTCATGTGTTTTTCCCACCTTTTGATAGGGTTGTTTGATTTTTTCTTGCTGATTTTCCTGAGTTCTATAGTTTTCAGCCCTTTATCAGATGTGTATCATGCAGATATTTTCTACCATTCTGTAGCTTGTCTGTTTGTTCTCATGATAGTTTACTTGGCTGTGCAAATGCTTTTTAATTTGATCAGGTCTCATTTATTTATTTTTGGTGCTGCTGTGATTGCCTTTGGGGTCTTCTTCATAAATTCTTTGCCTAGGTTAATGTCAATAAGAGTTTTTCCAACATTTTCTTCTAGAATTCTATAGTTTCATTTCTTAGGTTTAAGTCTGTTATCCACCATGAGTTGATTTTTGTGAGAGGTGAAAGTGGTAGTTCCATTTTTAATTTGTTGAAGTCTTTTTCTTTTTTAGACTTTCAGCTCAGTTCTCTTTCTTCTCTGAAATTATATCATATCGTATTCACTGCACCACTCATTGAACACATGAATATTTCCTGGCTCTTAAGAGTTAATCTCTTCATGAAGTGTCTTATCTTTTGCATTGAGCTATAAACTCTTAAAAACAAGAAACTATATTATATGTCTAAATAGTCCAAGGGACATAATATTACAAATTAAAATGGTAGGTTGATCAAAAATACTTGCCTGAATATATATGACAAATAAAAATATAAATCAAACTTGATATTGTAAAATGATTCCAGGATCCATTTAACATAATTACTTAATCTCAAATCCTAGTAGACACTGGGTAATAGGTGTAAGTTCGAAAAGAAAGGTGCAATTTGGAGGCTTAAAGGAGAGGTAGTTTTTTTTTTTTTTATTTTCTTTCCTTTCAAACCCATTCATTCATTTATTTTTTTAAATTTTCTAACCACAAGTATTTATTATATGCTAATTAAATGTCAAAAATTCCATTTGATTCTAGGGATAGAAGAAGAAGGCTAAAGCCTTGCTCATTTCCTCATGCCCCTACTCCTATGGGAAGCCTGGGGTCTAGTAGAGATTTGATTCATTTTGTCAGTTTCCTGAGGTTGCAGCTCAGCATAAATTTAGCTTGTACATTAGTATTACTCAACACCCAATTCAAACCTCATATTCTGTATAAGACCTTGTCTGACTCTTGAGACAGCTTTAGTTAATAATTTCTCCCACCACAATACCAAGGCACGCTATTTAGTACTCTTATTTTCCTTACCTTCTTGCATTACAATTATATGTTCTAATGATAGAATTTCTTATTGGGCAATTATTTATTTCTTAAGAGTACAGACTCTTTCTTGACTGATATGACAATAAGTATTGAACAACTGATTATTTGTGAAAATATACAAATGAATGATAGAAAAATACAATCCTTTATAGGATGTTAATACATAACATCTGGACAAAAATTGTGAAATTACCTGAAATAAATTATAGGAGATATAAAGAGAAAACAGAGTGCAAAATCAACTGAAAAAAAAGCTGTGTTAATTGGGTCGAATAACCATATAATTTGTCTTCTAAGCGAAAAGAATTTCAAAAGTGGGAAAGGGAGCCATAAATAACTATGCTGGTACACAAGCAGAAAGAGGAACTCTCCACATGGTCATCCTGTTTCTGGAGGACTAGATACACATTGATCAGGAATAGGAAGGGCAATGTGAAGCACAGCTTTAGGGCAGACTATGCAGCAGGATAGTATTATTAATCTTAATTCACTCTACTCAAAGTGTTATTGAGAAAATTCCTTTCAGGTCTTTTCCACCTAAAATAGCATTTTGCTCTTGTGAACAATCAGCCAACCAGTTTGACCTAAATATCACAAGTTAAATGTAAACAAACCAAAGAAGAAAAATGAGGATAAATACACATGCAGCTTTTGGAGCCAAGTAAGTATATTAATTTAAATAGGCACTCATGGATAGTGAATTGTATTTTCATCTACAGTATGCTTTTTTTTTTTTTTCAGCTTTTTTGCTTTATACACTGTAGTATAATCTGCTTGAATGGAAAGAACAACGCTATTGCTCTTTTTATTTCCAGAAAACCCAAAACACATGTACAGAAAAATAGCTCTCTTCCATGTGAACACGATACTGATACATGTGCTCCTTGTTCAGTGTCCAACTCTTCACTCTGGGTGCTATGCAGACTTGCATAAAAAGCCCTCTTTGTAATGCGGCTCCACTCTTTCCTTGATTGATTACCCACTTCTATTCCTAACTACCACCTGTATACTGATGACGCTGGACTTTATTTTCAACCCATATGCCTCTTAGAAATATTTTCTTAGTGGCCATCTTAACCTAGTTATTGATCAGAAATTGATATTATCATCATGCCACCAAATCTGTTTAATGTGTTTTTTTTCTGTTTCCTATCTTAGTTAATGGCATCAAGAGAAACATGCAAATTATTTTTAAGAACTTCAGCACTGATTTTCTGATTGGTTTAAAAATTCTAGGTTTTCCACACCTTACTCATGGCTAAAATACTTCACTATCTCCATATTGACTGTAGAGTTCTGCTAAAATTATTTAACATAACACACAAAGTCTTTCATAATCAGACCCTTGTATTTATCCAGTTTATTTTTTGCAACTTCACTATAAACAAGTTAATGAATATAATGGTATCAAATTCTCAATCCATTACTCATTTATATGGACACAAGTGATTTAGAGCATGTTTTTATATGCTTGGTGAAACATTTGGGTTTTCTCTTCTATGAATTATTTTTTCATGGTCTCTTTCAATTTTATAATTAGGTGACTTTTTTCCTTCTTTTAAAACCTCTGTTCATCACGCAATTTCACCTTCTTGCTAAACTTTACATTAAATTTATTTTTTCAAATCTATTGAGTATCCATTGACTTTGTTTATAGGGTGTTACCCCTGAAAAGTTTTATTTTTATGTAGGCAAGCATGTCATTTGTTTACTTTATGGCTTCTGCGCGCTTCTGGGCATGGGCACACTTGTAGCTCTGACTCGGGCAGTGCGAAGGTGATATATGTAACCAAAGAGTTTGTACCCCTGTAATATTCTGAAATTAAAAAATAAATTTAAAGAATAAAAAATACAGTCTACCCTTTTAGCTATTTTGAAATATACAAGAAATTACCGTTAACTTTTAAAAAAAAGATTTAGTTAAGAAACTCCTCCCTTTTTTAGCTTTTGATTTCTCTAATATTTCCTTACAAGATATCTATGGTTTTATTTCCTAGCCCTTACCTACTTAATCCAACTGAATCCTACCTATTTTTGGTAAAATATGTTTCTAATTTCGTTATTTTTTCAAAATAATAGTAAGTATTAAGTTGTGCTCTCTCCATGCATTTAATCATCACTTTTTCCTCTACTAAACTGACATATCAACATCATCATACATTAAGTTCTTATATAACCTGGGATCTATTTTCTGGATTTTCTGTTCAGTTCTTTTTTTTTTTTATTTATTTCAGTATATTATGGGGGTACAAATGTTTAGGTTACACATATTGCCTTTGCCTCCCACTGAGTCAGAGCTCCAAGCATGTCCATCCCCCAGAGGATGCACACTACACCCGTTAGGTGTGAATATACTCATCCCCCCTCCTCCCCACTCCCCCCTGCCTGACACCGGATGAATGTTACTACTATTTGTGCACTTAAGTGTTGATCAGTTAAAACCAATCTGATGGTGAGTACAAGTGGTGCTTCTTTTTCCATTCTTGGGATACTTCACTTAATAGAATGGGTTCCGGCTTTATCCAGGGTAATACAAGAGGTGCTACATCACCATTGTTTTCTGTGGCAGAGTGGAACTCCATGGTATACATATACCACATTTTATTAATCCACTCATGTATTGATAGGCACTTGGGTTGTTTCTACATCTTTGCAATTGTGAATTCTGTTCAGTTCTATTGATCTATTTGCCTTTTTCTATAACCATACAATATAGATTTAATTTTCACTAGTTTTATATTACAGATTGTATCTCCTAGTTCAGGTTCCTGTTGCTATTCTTAATTTAAACTTTTTCTCATGTTTTCTCTGGCTGGAATCCCTTCCCACAGCTGGGATAAGGCTTTGGCAAAGTCTGTTCCCCTTGAGAGGTCTGTGTTACTGAGAAGGTTCTCAGTATATTTCACACAGATTAATATCCCTCTCTCCTTCCCAGAGCCTTAATGAAATCTTTCTAGAATCTTTACCCTGAAAATCTACTAGAGTTTGGTTTAGTGAAGGCCAAGAATGTGTCCTAATCACTACCACTCCCAACCCCTCCTCAGTTCAAAGACTTCAGCCACCAGGACGTTCTCACTCTCATGTTAGTCTACATTTAGCTTCTAGCAATTTTTACAAAATCACCGTTAAATATTCCTCCATAACGCTTCAGCAGATTATGCAGCAGGTAAGCAGATGTCAGCTATGTCTCCCTGGTCATGCCATCTCTTCAGATTTCAGAGTGACAGTTTGCCCTCTGACTTCAGTTCTCTGATGAATCCAAGAAAATTAGAAGGAAGTAAAAAACAGAAAAACAGAAACCCCCACACATTGATGGGAACATATCGGTGGAACACAGGAACCCAGTGAAGGAGCACCTAAAGGCTGAGGCTACAACAATTTGAGCAACAAAACAAGTAATGTAGTACTAGGTTAGAATCCAAAATATAATATCCATGAGTCCATACTCCTGTAAATAAATGATAAAATAACTAGATAAATGGGAAGAATACATAAATCTTTTATGGGGAAGAATTCCAAATACTTTGTATAGATAGTTCACCCTCTAGTAGGCAAAACATGACTTTACATTTTTTAAATGTGCTGCAGATATTGATTTTCTTCCAAAGAACAGAGTATGGAAAGAGAGGGACTAAGAGTAATATTATAGGGGAAAAAAATCAAACATTACTTCAGTCAAATAAAATTTAACATCTACAGTGATGAATCTTTTTGATAGTGAATATCTTTGATATAATATGATGAAAATACATGAGATGATGTGAAATTTTATCTTTATAATCTTCCTCCCAAGAACATATGATTCCAATCTAATCATTAGAAAAACATCATATAAACATCATATACATCCCAAGTGAGGGATATTCTACAAAGTGCCTGACAAGTATTCCTCAAACTCTCATGGTCACCAAAAACAAAGAAACTATCACAGCCAAGAGTTACCTAAGAAAACACTACAATTAAAGTGTCTTGAATGAACTCCTTGCTAGAACAGAAAAAATAACATTAGGTGAAAACTAAGAAAATCAGAATAAAGTATGGTCTTTACTTAATAATATATCATTTTTGATTTATCAAGTGAAACAAACTATGCTACTTTAAGAAACTAATAATAGAAAAAACAGAATGTTATGTATATGGAAACTGTACTATATATATAATTCTTTCATACATCTAAGATTTTTCTAAACTATAAGGTTTTTAAAAATTGTATGTGAAACTCAAATACATGAAAACAGGCACAAATATGTCTGTAGCAAAGAAAAATGTTTATAAAAATGTAGAGATTTGTCAAAATAAATTGTAGTCATTTCTTTAGCTCACCATCAACTACAGGGGAAATACCTTTTCATTCACAAATGTTTCCATGAAATTCTCAACCTTCCTAAGAGAATCCCACTTCTGTGCCATGCTCAGCTCTGAATTGAAGAATGATTTCCTGCACTATCATGGTAACTCAGGAAAAGCCACATCCTGAGAACTTTCCAGGGAATAAAAGTTCACTACCACTCAATATCTATCAAAAGCCTACCAGAGTGAAGCAATACTTTTATAATATTACCCCAATGATATGAAATTCATCTATTCTGGTAAATAATGTGAAGTGGTGACCTAGTCATTTTTCTGATTATGATCTCTTGCTTAGTCTCTGGAACACTGTTACCTACAATATTCCATGCTCCTTTCTTGCAAACATTACATTTGCTTATTTTTTTTCCCCCACTTTCTGGACCCTGAGGGATATTTTTTTGCAAATATATCACTAAGATGAAATCCAGGGACCCTACACCCAACTATCCCTGTTATTCACCAGTTATAATGGCTTTCTGGAGCCTCCATATCAATTGCCTGTTTGTGAGTTATATTATTTTGCATTTCCCTTTGGCTTGACTTATTTTCAAGGATAATAGAAGAAACAGCAACCCTAAGCACATATCAGTTTCCACTGTAATGGTGTTTCCTTGAGGATATTGTACGTTATGTTACAGAGTGTCCTTATCCTCAGAACTCCTCTGGGAATGATCTTTATATTCTTCATGTCAGGAAGTGGGAGAATGAGGAATAGGAATACACGCTAAATTCCTGGCCTTATTTTAGGAAGGAGTACATATAACTTAAATTTGATTCTGTTTCGAAATTTAGGTTAAGGTAATATTTTGAGAAATATAAAGGCAATTTTTTACAATATAATAAAAATAGGAAGGATTTCTTTCACTGGAGAAAATAAAAGTAAATATAATGCATGCAGAAAAGGAAAAATTTTGATTAAAAATGGGAAAAAAACAATAGATAATTGAAAAATAAGATGACTGAGATAAAACCTCTATGTCAATTACAACAAAATGGGATAAGTTATTTTTAATAAGAAGTAGGGATTCCATGAGGGGCTGAGCTTCCTGTATATTAGAAATATCTTATTTTTCCTTCTGACAGGTAGTTATATGGGTACATTTCACTTGAACTCTCGAGCTGTACAATTATGATTTGGTCTTTTTATCTATTTTTATCTATATTTATTCTAATACAGCTTTTTTTTTCAAGACAAGTATGTGCAAAATGCAATAGACACACTAAGCACAAAGGAAACATTTTTAAAAATAAAGGGTTGGACAAATACATGCCTGGCAAAGGAAAGAGGAAAATAAGTTTGGTTATATTCATATTAGAAAATAAGAATTAAAAAGCAAAGAAAACATTAAACGAGATATACAGGGAAATTTCATAAAAGATACAATCCGCAAAGCATAAATATTGAACATGAGTGCGTGTAGCATTAAATATATATTAAATACAATTTATCAGACATGTAAGGAGAAATTAAGGGAAATATTTATTTTGAGGGCCTTTTATATACTGCTCTGTCTTTGACAAATCAAGTAAACGAAACTAAATAAGAACATTTTAGTAATACAATTGATCATATTGAAATAATATGCATATAAACTCTATACCCTAAAAATAGTAAATATATCTTTCTTCAACCATCTCTGAAATATTTGTCCAATTTTTCATATCGTGTGCAACTGGAAATTCCTTGAACCAAAAATTATACAGACTCGTCTTTACCTACCGTGCAAATAGGAAAATTATGAATTAATAACATAAGGGTAAATATTTAAAAAGTAACCGTTCAGAATAGCAAAAGCTCTCTAAAATATATATTGTGATAAAAAAATGAAACTATGGCTACTGATAATTTATCCATTCATTTTATGGAATAAAAACAGAAAATGTTATAGATCAAAACATAGAGTATAAATTTGGAATAAAAGGTGAATTCATGGTCTTAGAAATTTAGCATAACTCTCATAATGGAAACTGACCAAATGTACAGTGGAAGTGGCCCTACTTTAGATCACTTCAAGTCAGGTGTTTGTTCTTGGTGAAGTTGGTCATAAATATTTAGGCTCTCCTAGTCTGGAGGTTCTGGTTCTTTGTGGGAGGACCCTCCAAAGGTCTGAGTAAGTGTCCGACCTAATTCCCACTAAAGCCACGATTGTCATTAGCTCTTCTTGGGCTCTACATGGCAGCAGACCAGTCAGAAGAGAAAGAAAATTCCTCTGTGGCAGGTGTAATTGATCTCAATCATCATGATGAGTTACAGCTGTGGCTATATGATTGAAACGAGGAGGAAGATGGTTAGCACCAGGCGGCCCATCTCCTCTCTGTATTCTCTCATCCAGTGCTACGAGTAACTGGGCAACTATAACAGTGACAGCCTAAGAAGGAGCTCAGATCCCTCAGGGTTGATGATATATAGGTCGATGAATGTGAGGAGACTCTAGAGGGGGTGTGAAAGGAGGGAAATGGTAAGTTTCAGTTACGGTTTCAGGATGCACTACATCAGTGGGAGCTACAGCTTGTTTCACAAACCCTCTTGTTGGAAATTTCTCCAGAAATGGTAAGCAACTAGAACCCCAAAGAAATTGTGAAAAACAAGCCATTCTGAGATGGGAAACGGTGTAACGTAAGGGATGCTGTCAGTATCCAAAGCAGATGCCCTTCCCAGGGCAGGTGCACACAAGCACCCCCTGCTTGACAGATGGGATGCTAACAACTTACATCTGCATCCTTCTCTGGGCATTTCCCTGGCCTGACAGAAGCTGCCTTTCCCTGAGATATTTGGAAGTTTATGTCCCCACTCCCATTTCCCCGGGGCTGCTCATATTCTATGACTTATGGATGCTGGTCACAGATTATCGACTGGGTTTCCTTTCCTCTGGGCAGAGCAAGCTCTGTATCGCCATTTGCACTCTAAAGCTTCCTGTGAGATCTGATTCAGGTTAGACATTTCCTTTTTCTGCACAATTTTGTTTTTCTAACTCTCTTACAGATTTTGCCCCTTGAAAATACTCCCTCAGTAAGTCGCTTGCATGCCATACACATCTCAGTCTCTTCTTCCAGAAAACTCAACCTAAACTGAGTATAAAACAGAATTTCACAACCTGAGCACACCTATGATGGCACTACTCTAAGAAAGTAATTGTCCTGTTATAAGAGAAAATATTAGGAAATTTATTAACACATTAATTTTCTAAGGATAATTTCAATAACTGAAGAAAAGTTATTCAATAACACATAATGAGAATCAAGTGTATGGTCCATTTTAATCCAATGTTCCCTTCATATACTCAATAAAATAATAGAGATGTTTCCATGAAAATACCGGCTATCGCTGGTATTATTTAATACACCTCCTGGAGTGCTGGTGAAAACATTAAATGAAAAAACAGAAATGTGGAATAAAACTAGTAAAAATGATGAGAAAAAAGTCTTTTGTGTTTATAATCAAGTAGACTCTATTTAAGAAAATAAATCATAAAATTAGTGAGTACTATACAATTTCCAGACACATAAAAAATTAGAGATTAATAGATATCAAAAATTTGAAAATTAATAGCGTGAATGAAAATAGAGGAATATATTCCATTTACAATGTTTAATATAGAAGGTCATAAAAATGTTCCTTTTTTCAAATATAAAAACACATGAGCAAAACTGCAAAAAATTATTGAAAGATATGCACTATTTATGAGATACAGTAGAAAGATAAAATATATCCTATAAAAGGAGACTAAGCATTATAAGAACAAAGTTAAGTTTTTTCAAAATTAATGAACATTCCATAAAAATGCAAACAATTATCTCATTATTATTTTATTTTATCTTGGGGCAATATGGTCCAATTTTTCCGATGTTCATTCAAAAAAATCAATAGAAAATTTTGTCATAAATAAGAGCAATGCTTGGGACTTTGCTTATCACGTATTTGCTTAATCATGCTTTAAAAAATAATTTTAAGTAACGAAGTAATGTGATAGTTATATAAACACCAACAAACAGAAGAAAACAAAGAAAGAATGGAAGAAACAGAAAAGCAGGGAGAAAAGAAGGAAGGAAGGAAGGAAGGAATGAAGGAAGAAAGGAAGGATAAGGTCAAATCTGGACCTTTTTTGAGATGATAGCAATAGATTATGTTCGGAACAATTTTCTGGCTGATTTTTGTATGTCAAAAAAAAAATCCATGTTAAATCAAAGGCTCATTCTATCTAAATAAATTTACCTTCTTAGAATAAAAAAATAAATAAAACATTTAAAGAAAATATTAAGGATAGTATGATCGTTTTTTAATTATATCATTCAGAATTATTAACTTTTCTTTGAGTGCTATAGAATTAATGTTGTTATTTTTGCCATAAATTACCTAATTATCTTGAAATAGAAATTGGTAATGAGACAGCATTTAAAGTGAATCTAATGAATCTGACATATGTCACCCACCATAGACCTAACACACATATTCTATAGTAATGTTGGAAGAAATCGTAGAAATCCTTTATTCAAACTGATAAAGATGAAAGCAGACATCATAATCATAATTTCTGAGTGTGAACAGAGTTTCAGCTATAGGTAAAAAAAATAGATATTTTCCATTATTAAAATATATTCAACTTTTGGAACATATCCATATCATGATTTATAACTGATATTGATAAAGGATAAAATAATCTCAAAATATACACCTAAAGTGAAGCTAAATTACAATCCACTTTTATTAGTAGATCATAAATGAAAAATGTAACTACCACTTAGACAAAGATTTGCAGTTTAGAAAGATGCTCTTCATTTATACATTTGATTTCCTTAACAATTCTATGAGGTAGTTTATTATCCCTATTGTGGTCATATTTATTAGTGCATGTATATTCAGTTCATACTTTGTTGTACATACACATTAAAATAATAAGCATGTCACCCATGCTTATGCTCAGGCAATTGTATTTAATTATTGCGTTGAATAAAACTAGCTAAAACTGTGCTACACTTAAATAGAAATTCATATTCTTAACTCACCAAATGTTTGCACAGTAAGTGAAACAATTTGAGAAAATATCAAAATTCCGTGGACATAATTGCACTCTGATCGGCAAGCAAACATCTATGACATTGAGTTGACTTCCACCAAATTGACGTTTTGCAGGCAGAAAAAGAAAGTGCACACAGAAGGATCAATGCAATGTAGTTTTATGACCAAGAAGAAATCGAATGGTAAAAAAAAGTCAAGGCAACAGGTATTTCAGATTACAAATTTAACCCTAACATACAGCTTAGCCGAAAAAATTAAAACTCCTAAATCATCTCTCTTTAATCTTCTAGACAAGATGCTTCTTTCCTCATTTATCCACTGAAAAGTACTATTTTCTGAACCTTTAGAACAAACAATGAATGAAATTTGATTTAATAACTAATATTTCTGCTTTTGACATTCATTTGAGTTTATTTTAATTGGTTTGATAAAGCCTCCTAGTATTGTCCAGGATTCTTAGAGATCACCGGTATAATAGTTGAAATAATAACATCTTACCATCAGTATGTCTCTAAAGTTCATCAAAGGGTAATGCAATAAAGCAAGGGTGAGTTATATGGTTTGCAGTTTTAGGATTTAAGAATTGATCATGGATCACATCATAATTTCCTTTGCTCTAGCAATGATCAGGATCAATCACTTAAATTGAAATGACCAACTCTTTGGATATAAGGATATCATTATATCACTGTATTAACCTGATGTTGACAATTAATTTTATCTTCATGATAGTCTCTACAGATTACATATTTTATGAGGAAGAGAGGATCTCTACTGGAGGAACCAGAAAAGAAATTCTGTGGTGGTTTTCCTTATAATTTAGAGGACACTTTAAAAGGCCTTTTGCATTACATTTCTAAATCACTTTAAGATTTTTAGCTTGCAATATTATCCAATAGCATTCTAAGTAATTTTTTTTGGAGAAAGCAATTATTTCAAGATGAACTTTTTGAAAGAAAAAAATGAAAAGTCTTCATAAAAATTACAATATTTTTCATGGTTTAATCTTAAACAAGCATGACTTTATTTACTTGTAGGAAAAAATTCATTGGGTGATTACATAACTACATTAAGGACACTATAAAATTCAACTTAGTTGTACTTAGAAGAAACCAACAATCTTTGCATCTGCTGAGAACATGAAAGTAAAATATTACTGCTGAAGGCATCTAATATCCAGGGAATAGTCATTAAGTTACAAAGGAAATTAAAATGAATGAAGAAAGTTAAAACATTTTTGAAGGGAGGAAAATATGAATTCTTAAACTGAATAATAATAAATCCATGTTTCAAATTCCCCTCATCAATGTTGAAAATAAATAGCTAATAAATATTCGTAGTAATGTGAAATATATGAATATATTATTTCACATTAATATATTCAAATCCTAATGGCTGACACATATTTCACTACTGCCATTTCGATATTATTCAATTGATGCTATATCACTTTTAGTTAATATGCTATTTTAACATATTAATAATCTAGCTAGATTACTCTAGTAAATCAGTTCATTGATTTTGTTATGTCTTTAAGCTTATGTGCTTCCTTTATCTAACGCTAATTATAAATTCCAGTCATGCTCAGGAAGTCAATGTTCCAAATATTATATTTTGAGCTAGGTAGTAAATTTTAGTTGCAAGTAACTAATAAGGGACAGATCCTATAACTTAAAATGCAAAACCTCCATGGCAAAAAAACCAATATAGTTTGACTTATATTAATTAAGAAGAGCAGCAAATTATTTTAATAAAAGGAAACAATATTTGAAGCCTCGTACAAATTTTAAAAGATGACAAATATTTTATATCATTAGAAATTTATAACAGAGTAAATAGTAATACAGTTGCATGTCACATAATGACATTTCCGTCAGCGATGGTCAGCTTCTATGACAGTGGTCTCATAAAACTATAACAAAGCTGAAATATTCCTATTACTTAGTGGAATCGTAGCTGTCCTAACATTGTAGCACAATGTGTTACTCACATATTTGTGGTGATACTGGTATAAATAAACATACTGTGCTGCCAGTTGTATAAAAGTAGAGCACATATAATTATTTATGGTACTGTATATAATACTTGATGATAATAAATGCCTGTGGTGCTGGTTTATATGTTTACTATACGTTTTATCTTTATTTTGGAGTATACTCCTTCTACTTATTTTTTAAAAAGTTAACTGTAAATCAGCCTCAGGCAGGTCCTTCAGAAAAGATTTAGATTTTTGTCATCATAGGAGATGGCAGCTCCGCGTGCGGTGTTACGGCCCCCGAATAACTTCCAGTGAGACAAGATGCAGAGCTGTAAAACAGTGATATTGATGTCCCTGACCCTGCGTAGGCCCACGCTATGTGTGTGTGTCTTAGCTTTTAACAAAAAAGTTAAATAAAAAATAAAAGTAAAATAAAAAATTTTAAAAATATACAGAAAACATAGAGTAAGGATATAAAGAAAGAAAATATTTTTGTATGGCTGTACAATGTGTTTGTGTTTTAAGCTAAGTACTATTACAAAAGAGTCAAAAAGTTAAAGAAAATTAAAATGTTTACCATGTAAAAACATTATAGTAAGCTAAGGTGGATTTATTACTGTAAAAAGAAAAATAAGTTTTCACGAATTTAGTGTAGCCTAAGTGTGCAGCATTTATAAAGTTTACAGTAGTATATGCAATGTCCTAAGCCTTCGCGTCCACTCATCACTCACTTCCTGACTCATACAGAGTAACCTCCAGTCCCGCAAGCTCTATTCATGGTAAATGCCCTATACGAGTGCACCATTTTTTATCTTTTATACCATATTTTTACTGTACTTTTTCCATGTTTAGATATGTTTAGATGTTCAAATACTTACCATTGTGTTACAATTGCCTACAGTATTTGGTATAGTAGCATGCTGTACATGTTTGTAGCCCAAGAGTAATAGCTGGGGTGTGTAGTAGGCTATGCCATCTAGCTTTGTGTAAGCACACTCTGTGCTGTTCATGGGAAAAAAATTTCCTACTGATGCATTTCTCAGAATGTATCCTTGTTATTATGGCATGCACGACTGCATACACTTAGAAAATGACAAAATTGAATATGCAATTGTCCTTACTATACTCTTACATTATAAAATGATTGAATATCACAATACAAAATAATAATCTTGCCTAAGACGTTAGAAAGAAGAAATCCCCTTCTAGTCTTTCCTAATACAAGAATGAGGTATACTTGGTTCAGATAAATTGGATCTCTCACATCAGCTCATCACATTGTTGTTCCTTTTTTTCCCTTCTGAGCCATTAAAAGTATTGTGTAGACTTGATACATGACTGTACAATTTTTTCCATGGATATACTAAAAATAGGGTATTGTTTTTCTAACCATAATACCATTACCATGTTGAAGAAAATTAGCATATGTCAGTAACATTATCTAATATATGCAGGATAATTCTAGTCTCCCCTATTGTCCTGCATCTATTATACCTTTTTTGCTGGTTTGTTTTTTATTCAGGATTCAATCAAGTTTTACACACTTTTTAGGAGTTGCTAATCTTTAGCTTTATTATTATTGTTATTATCATTATTATTATTATCTCAGCAGTCTTCTATAGTTTCTCCTTTCATGGTAGTAAAGATTTGAAGATTTCAATTCCAGATTTTTGTAGAATACACTGCATTCAGATTTTGATGTCTTTTTTTGAGACTGCATCATGTTGTGTAATTTAGCAATAACATAGCAGAGGTTCATAGCACCTCCCACTATATATCATCTGGGGGCATTTAGTGTGTTCCCATTTTGGAAGGTAATAAATTCCATGAAGTTGATGACCATCAGATTGTTCTGTAGTAAAGGCACATGTTTTACTTTGAAATTGATACTGGCATTTTGGCAGAATACTTTGAGACCCTGTAAATAATCTGTTCCCCAGCCACGTATCAACCAATTGAAGATACTTGCCTGAAGTGGTTTTACATTGGAAGTCAGTTTTAAATGAAGTTATTCCAACTGGATCTTTTCTTCACTATTTATTACCTGGCATTTTCTACAAAAATGTCTTTCTTTCTTTTCTTCTTGTATTTCTAAATTTTTTGAGTTCACCATATATTAATAGTTGTTATCTTTCATGTTAAATGTGTTTAATACGTTATCATATTATTCATTTCCATGATCAAATACAAGGAGCTTGCATTTTCATATGAAAGACTGCGAGACCATACTTGGAATCATAATTCTCCAAGCAGCAGTCTCTGTTTCCATTCGCTGGCAATTGGTATCGGGAAATCAAGATTTGGGCGCACTACATACACTCATTCCTGGTGAGATCCTTGTCCTGGACAGTGGACATACATATCATGAGCTCACAATGATGTCTCCAGTTAAAACCTACCTTCCAGGATACTTGTGATCAAGTGGTTTGCTACTTCCTTCTCACTAGGTCCAATAAACATAATATCCATGAAATGTTATAATGTTTGGTAGAGTATGAAAATAAAAAGTCCTTCAGGTCTGTATTATGATAGAGAGCAAACAAGTTTAAAAGCCCTGCAATAAAATACTGAAAGTGCCCCGTTGCCCTGTGAGATGAAGACAAATTGCTTCTGATTATCTCTGTGAATTTTGGTGAAGACAGATTTGTTAGGTGAATAGATGCATACAGTGTCCCAGCAGGCAGTGGAAAGATATCACCTCAAAATAACAACTGTGATTTATCAGCACCTGATTAAGTTTACAAAATCCAAAGTCATTTTACAAGACCTATTTATCTTTTACACTGGTCAAATAGGAGAGTTAAATGGAATGCAATCAGAATCTCTACTCTTCCATCTCACAAGTCATTGTCAGTGGCACTGATAGCTACAATTCCCACCCAGACGCAATATTGCTTTTGGTTTAATATTTTAATAAGGCGTTAGAAAGCAATTACTCCTACCGTTATAGCCTTCCCTTCGTGGTCAAGGAACCATATGAGTAATATATCCATAACTGGGTATATTTACCTCCCTTACATTACATATTCTGTTATTAAGAGAATAAGCAAAGAATGGACTCAGGCCAAGACTCTCACTTTGCTTCCATAAGCTGCAGAATGACCACTCTTAGCCTCTAGTAATGAAGATTTTATCTTCGGGTATTAATGTTAGTTCAGATTTAACATCTAATAGTCTCTAGATGGTTTATTTCTCCTACTAAAGTATTGACATCTTCATAAATGGCCACAGAGTCTCATTAAAATGCTTTCTGGAAGATTCAGAGTAGACAGACATGGTTTTGATTTAGGGTCTCTTTGCAAAGGGACTTAGCGTCCTCTTCAATCAAGGAACTCCAGGTCTGTAAACAGACTTTTCTGAGACCTGGGTAAGAGGCTATGAATTCCCACTGCAGTTCCTCCACTTGCATTTCTCCCCAACAGACACGGCAATTTTCTGCTTCAATAGGCAGGTATTACCATGGCAAATTGTCTACAGGTTTCACTCCTGTGGATCCAAGGATCAGCCACAAAAGATCACTGAATTTGACAACACTCTCATTATTCCCATGTCTCTATTACTGTTCACAGTCATGTGCTACCTTCACTGTTAACAGTCACCATTCGATCTTTATTTCATTTCTACCACTGAAATCAAGGCTCTAAGTTTCATTGTGCTTCTCCCACCGTTATCTCCAGCCATCCCAGAGGATCATGTAGTTACAAAGTAGCTGTGCTCGCTTTACATAATCAATCCACTCCAATATACCATCTTCTGAGTCTATAAATGCCACCCCACCCCTTCTTTGGTGAGGCAGAAAAGTTCTAGTATTTCAAAGCCATTGTTTTTAGGGAACAACATAGGTAAGGCTTCAGTTAACCAACTTCCCAGATTCTCAGGTATAGGCACAGGACATTAATTCACAAATCCAGGACAAGTGCATAAATGTCTAATATATTTGGCTTGATCTAGTTTTAAAGTTGTTCTTTTCCATCTAATAACTTTATGGCTAGTTATTATGTCTGTTAATCAAGCTTTTGATATTTCAACTTAGCAAAAGTTTGGTAATACTATAGTCCAACCTGCAATCATAATTTTTCACTTCACTCACATATGTTCATCCTTATCACAGCAAAAGCCCAAATCACATCCAATTACGAAAGCAGCCTCCATTATGATCTCTGTCATTCTGAGTATGTCTCATTGGATGTGGCTCTTAATTCAGAGACATGTATAATAAAAAGTGTTATTATATGTCATCATGACACTCAATATACAACTGTGAAATGGGCAAAACAGTCAAACCAAATTAGGTGGCCAGGCCTGAGTTCAAGCAAGGGGGAAGGTGTAAAGCTACTGTGGACAGTCCTAAGGACTAGCGCATGTTATATTCTGTTCCATTTTTATGCTGCATGCATTGTACAGACATTTTTTCTTTTCTTATTTTAAATTTTGAAAAGTCAAATAAAAATTTATACAGCTGTTTATTTTTTTCTTCACTCAAATTTCCCCCTTCCTTTGCATTAGAGAAAATTTACCATCATAGATGTTGAGATTGGGGAAGGAAAAGAGTGGGTGAATCTTTTAACCAATTTTCCAAGATTGTTAAATGCTATAATGTAGAAGGAGACCATTAATTCTCTATGACCCTGGAATACATAGTCCCAATAAAACAGAGTCTTGACCTCAATATGATATTGAATCTGCTTACAAACAGGAAAATAAAAATCAATGTAGTAAATTACTACTACTTAAAAATAAACACATTATGGGAATAAATAAAAATAAAATAAAATAAAAATCATTATGGGAAAATGTCTCTACCTTTATACATAAAAATTATTGAAATATTTGTTTACAGAGGAGCTAAGTATTTTTATAGTATTTGTATTTTTTAAGATACTTACAAGAATTTGAGGCTCTTACCTCAATATTTGACTTAAAATCTATCATCTTAAAGTTTATATTAATTAACTTAATTACTTTCAGAGCAAACAATTACTTATGAACTTACATGAATATGAAAACTTACATAACTTTGGCAAACAGCCAATGTAAGAAAACTTTATTATTTGTGATTCCATTTTAATTACATGCTAATACTCTATGAAAAAAGACTGGTACACTTCCTTAAATCAGATGAATCCTAAAACTAATACAGTATAAATGTAAACCACTATTCAAAAATGTGAATTAATGGTTCAAACCCCTTGATGATCTCTCGTTATTGAGAACGGATGATGTGTAGCTGATTATCTCATGAGAAGAACTGAACATTAGTGTCAAGTGATGATTTTTATTTTTGTATCTGAACATTTAATAAATTAGATTAGGTCATATTATCCTGGAATTTTACAACTGAATGCAACTGCAAGAATCTCTACTTTAAATATCTTATGTCTTTAAAACCAAAGCTCTTTGGATTAAACAATCACACAGAAGTTGAGCAGAGGTGAAGCAAAATCCTAGGTAAACTCACAGTCCCACAACCCCATCCAGCTTATATCTTCAATTGAATCAGAAATAATAAACAGAAAGACCATCTTTTTAATATCTTTCTGTAAAATTGAGTCTTCTCTGAGAAACAAACTTTATTACAGGACAATAATTGGGCCTGATTTATAAAATTTAAAAAAATCAGAAAATGTGCTATTTCTAGAATAAAAGACATTAGGAAAGAAACTAATATGAATCATTAAAAACAAAATGAAATATAAATTGCTGAATTGGTACTCAATATCTTACGGCTACTCTAGTTCATTGCAGTGTCATTATGGCATTGATGAGTGTGGGAAAAGCGTGAGAAATGCTGCTAGTGTGACATTGATAAATGTGGGAAGGACACGTGAATTTTTTCAGTCTGATAGATTTTTTTGAGCCCATCTGCAAGGCTGCTTTACAGGAAATGACAATCTTCTCTGCTACTTAAAGAAAATGATTATATCTGGCCCAAAGATAGACTTTTAATAATGAAACCAGTTGTTTATATCTACTTTCCATTGATTTTTTTATGAGAAAATATAATTATACTAGCTGAGAGATTCTTTGCCGCCCTGTGTCATTAGTTTCTCACAGCCTAAACCACTTTGGTGCGACAGATTCTGCCCTCTGATTATAGTATAAAGGAAATCACTCGCCTCAGCAGAGCATGCTGGCCGTGATGTTCCCGTCCTTTCTTGCCCCCAGCTCTTATCCTCCTGATCTCCAACAGGCCACAATGCCGGCCTGGCTCCAGTCAGCTCCACTGGCAACAGGAAGCTGCAAATCAAGGCCAAGACAGTGGGTTCTGGTGGGGCCCTCCTAGCCCACTCAGGTCAGATGCAGATAGACTCCAGGAATGTCCCTTAACTTGGAACTTTACAATCCTCCAAAGACTTGAGAAAGACATCGATAATTAGGCCAAATTTTTGCTTACATTTATTATGGGGATCTATATTAATCTGTTTGTATATAAAATGAGAAATAAATGATTGTTTTCCCCACTGTAAATGTGTCAGTGTACTTTTTCATTAATATTTTGTCACTTCTTTCATAATTCACCTGCTCTTCAGAGATTGTGTGCTTAAGAAAAACAACAAAGACAAAAACATTTCTTCATGCAACATTCTACACCTATTTGCAGTTGATTTTATCCAAATAAATTTCCCTGTTGCTTGTGTTATTATTTATGAGGACTTACTGAATATAACCGGGCATCTCTTGGGAAGAACTAGCGAACCATTCTAAATCACGTGTAACATGGTACAACAAACAATAATCTAAATCACCTTAATATCTCTTAGTACAAAATATGTTACCTACTATGTAGTCAAAGCTTTCCAACGTTATTTGCATTAAAACTCTAAATATGTATGACAAATGTAATAAATTATGGAGGATCATATTAAGTTATGATAATCAATTATTTATTGAATAATTGTGGTAAATGCAATTTAGATGCTTGTGGATTTTTAAGAAAAAGTTTTAAAAACAGAATTAATATTTAAATATTCTAACTCTAGCAATTATTTTAACTTGAGATTTATTTCATGGGTAGTATCATCTCGTATAGGTAACTCTAATTTAAAATGTTTATAAAAGCATATGAAAGGTTCATAGGTATGGATAAAGGAAATTTATAATCACATTAGGACTATAAAATGAACACAATAGTGCCGGGAGTAAAACAGTGTCAGAAATCTGAAACTATAAGCCACTGTGGTTAGTTACAAACTATTAATTATAGTATTTTTTAAGCCCTAGTACCACTTTAATTTTGTCTTTGACTTTAAATGTTGAGTCTCTGGGGGAAGTCTGAATATATCTTCTAAATCACATGTCGGCCTTATTTCATGGACCAGTTAATCTGATTCAGATTAATGATCTTTTTTCTTCCCTGTAACATAAAAATTGGTCATAAGTGACAAGGTATTTGTTTTTGGAACAGTCTAACAACATTCCAAATAGACAGATGTGGAAAAATATAGGGGGAAATATAGATACATTGATATAAACATCAATACCTGTGTCTATATAGGTTATTTGATGTCTCTAACACATCTAATTGGATAGTTGAGGGTAAAGTTGATTTATTTCTTATAAGACTGCAAAAATTTCTAAGAATATGACTTATTAAGATAACAGAAATACATTGACGATTCAATAACACTGATCAATGATACTAACCAATGGATAAATGGCATATTCTTTGCTTTGGAATGGCATATAGGCATTGACCACTGAAAACTCATTCTCAGCAGTCCCCAAGTGTGAAATAGTATGTGGGCATAAATGTCAATCTCGTTGTCCATTATTCACTTTAGAACACAACCTTACTCTTCTAGAAATGATTCTCATGTCAAATTCTGTGTTAAAATCCATACAGCCAAGCATGTTTTCCTAGAGTTCTGGGCACTTTTTTTTTCCTTTTAAATCCCTCTTCTAGCTAGGAAGTTACCTTCCACAAAACCACATCTTATCACATATTTTTCTTCCTCACCTTTCCAATACTAAATTGGTCAGTGGATGCTAATTACTTTAACAATACCCTTGAAATTTCAGTGGCTAACCAAACACAATTTTACTCGTTTACTTTTCATTCCAATAAGGGTCCATGGTGGAGTAGGGCAGAGCTTTGGAGGGCTTTCAAACTGCTTCAATCTAGCACCTCCACAATCCTCTACACTCTAGAATTCCCCACTGGAATCTCTAAATGCATCAAGCAGACAAGAAGAAAGAGTGTGGAGGATATGGATGGAGGTATATAGAACCGGCCCAGGCAGTGACTTCCTGCCCTTTTTCATGATCAGAACACAGCCATTTAGCCCCATAGTTCCACAAGGAGACCTGGACAATATCTTTCTACCAAGCCAAGGAAAAAATGGAAACAAACAAACAAAAAATATGATAAACAAACAAAAAATATGATAAACAAACAGCATTCTCTCTTTAACACACCTAAGGGCACACATGCACACACGGAGTATTATTTCAAAGTTCTATTTTCACTTTTATTGCTACATCCTCACTAAAATGATATGAACATTATCACAAACTGGACAGGTATTAATTGCCTTTAAAGTTTTACTGTCTGTTTTTTTCTACCTTTCACAGATTCTAAAAGTAGTAATTAAAAAAAAAAAAAAACTTTT
>NW_012136636.1:1628099-1643331 GCF_000956105.1 Propithecus coquereli | reverse complement strand
AAAATTAAAAAAATTTTGCATTGTAATTTATTTTAAGAGAAACAAAGTGGTTATTAGGATCCAAAGAGAATCTCAAAACAGTCTAACTTTTTAAAAGTATTATATGTGCTCAAATTTATACTTCAAGTTGGAAAAAGTTTTGAGACCATTTAGATTGTTTTTAAAATAACTTTATCTTGATCTTCATGTAAAAGAAAAACATTATGACTTTGTCTCCTTGTTTAAGATGTGAAGGATTGGTGTTAAAGTGTTGTTCAGTCTACAGTCAGGTGATGTGTTTGTAAATTTTATTCTGGGATGTTGATATTATAAATGTAATTAGTTAACATATTTAAGCAAGATGTTTTCTAAAACTTCTACTGTTAATATATTGATAAAATTTAAAGAAAGATCATACATTGTTCAGAATAGCAAGTGTTACTAAAATGTTTGCTTGTTTTCTTGGTAGATTTTTTTTTACATTTAAAAGTAGTAATTAAAAAAAAAAAAAAACTTTTTTTTTTCACTAGCCAAAGGTAACTTAAATTAGATTCTCTTTATGGTAAATCTTGATAGATTTGTAGCCCTGATCCTCAGTAAATCTTCCTTAGAAAACTTGTGCATTAAAAAAAATAATTATCACTTCATGATGAAGAGCAACCAGATGCATGTTTTACATTCATCTTTGTAATATATACACATAAAATTATTTAATTTCCTGAAGAATTTTATCTAGTAACCAAGGGTCAAATTTTGCATAACAAATAATGAGAAAACTGCTATGAGATGCAGTGTGAAATTCACATTTTTTTTTTTTTTTTTTTGCCAAATATAAGCTAACCTTGGCACCTAACTTCCTGTTTGTAACAAATAAAAGAGATAGGGAATAAGTTAAAGGGCACAATGAAAAAATAACCTGTCTTAATTTGAAGCCTTTCCCAAAGCAAAACCTTTAACAGGGGCTAGATGCATACAGTTTACATGGTAGATGATTCCAGAAAGCACAAGTTACAGAAAAAATAAGAGAGGAAATAGAGAAAGGCCAATAAACATTATATTAACTATCTACTTATTGCTTCAGGTAACCAAGACACAGTCCTACACGGGAAGCTTTGAGAAAGCAAGTTGAATCTCCCATGAGGGGGTAGAAAAGCTGGGATATTTATCTATCCGTTCACACTGCATTCTTTATATACTGGTAAGTGCCAATTGCCCCACCTAGTGCAAGCTACAAAGACACTTTAAAAAGTAGAGAGACACAGCCATAAAAAAAAAAAAAAAAATAGAACTAATACCCTTTGTAACAACCTGGATGAAACTGGTAACCATTCTTCTAAGCAAAATATCACAAGAATGAAAAACGAACACCACATGTCTCACCATTGAACTGAAACTAATCGATCAACACTCGTGTGCACACATGGTAGTAAAACTCAGCGGAAATGAAGTAGGTAGGACGGGGAAGGAGAGGATGGGTAAATTCACACCTAACAGGTACAATGCACGCTATCTTGGTGATGGGCACACTTATAACTGACTCAAATGGCACAAAAGCAATTCATGTAACGAAAACATTTTTACCCCTGTAATACTCTGAAAAAATATATTAAAAAATAAGTTTAAATAGTTTTTTAAAAAAAAAGCAGGGAGACAGAAGGAAAGAGACAGAGAAAGACAGAGGGAGGGGGGATGTAAAATATTAGCAAATATTGAATCTGGGTAGAGGCATATGAATGGATGGCTATAATACCATTCCTTTATCTTTCCTGTGTCTTAGAAAAAATTCAAAAATTTATTATAAAATGTTGGGAGGAGGGAAAGAAAATATTACCTGCAGAACAGGATGTCAATAATAGGCTCATATGTTTAATAACATTAATGTTTTTTTGGAAAGTTCTAGATTTGTAGGTAATCATGCTAAATAACAACATATGCACTCCAGATCATTTTTTAAATACTTTCTCTTTTCACTAAAGCATTATATTTATGATATTTAAACTTTTATTATAAGATCCACTCAATGCATAAAGAGAAATACACATGCTAGGGACATTGAAAAGTTGTATGAAATATGTCAGGTGCTTTGACCTCGGGAAAATTAGTTTTAACTCAATACAGACAGTAAATTAAAATAGAAGCATGTGTCCGATACATCTGATAAGGCTCTTTTGATAGCCATAGAGGATGAAGAAAAAAATCCCCTTTCCTGTGAAACAAAACTGATCACAAATGGGATTTTCCAAACAACAATTAGGAAGAGTCAAAAATATCTCCAAATGTAGGTTCTATTTTAACTGAGAAGTTACCTTATCTAAGAACCTACTATAAGTATAAATTTGAATCAAGTGAGAAGATTATATATATGTTTATATAAAATATGTGTGTACATATATAGGTGTGTGTGTATCTGTGTAAATATGTGTGTGTATGTATGTGTGTAAATATATATATATTCAGCTCAGGTTATCTGGAATTAAAGTCCCTCTTTGAATAGGTGGATGGTTACACAATGTATGGTTGTGAAGCAGAAGTGTTGAAATATTTCACATAATGTGAATAAATGAGAAAAACATATAGATATTTCATACATTAGGTCAAACAGTTAGTTGTCATGTATTTTTTGGTTTCTATTCTCCAAATATTCAGACCTTGATCCTAATCCCAAGACTAACTAAAGACTGCTCCTCTACTTTATTAACAGTAACAACAAGAAAAATCTAAACACTGATGAATCAACAGAATCCAAGGGAATTTGGGCCGTATGAAAAGGCCCAAATTTGTAGATGAATGACCACTGGAACAAAAGAAGTCTTTACTCCTTTCCAACTATGTTATCAGATTATCAAGTTAGTTCTGGATGAAAGGCTCAAGTCTTTATACCAGATCAATGTTTAACTTGTCCTGGATCATTACCTTTGCTCATGTATGATATTTTAATCTTATGAGAAGGAGAAATAATTGGCAAATGAAAAATTAATATATTTTTGATCTCCTGGAATCATGTCATTTCAGTCCAGCCAAAATGTACACCACTATGCAAACCACTGCTAAATTTTTTCCTCCTAGTGCTCCTAAACAGCTCAACTTATATTTTTCAAAACCACTAATAAAATAGGTGCATGATTAGTTGGAATGAAGAAAAATTGATATATATTGATTTTCCAAGGATAAGACCATCCTTGATTGTCTCTATAATTTTTAACATTTCTGAATATGAAATGCATTTTAAATCAGTGAATTTTACACTGAAAATGGCCTGATTTTTTTTTTTTTCTTTTCAGGAGTATATAAAATAATCATGTTCCCTACAATCAATAATGTTTGAATCCATTGAGACTTCCATGGCATGAATCAACATCTAATCAATCCCTTGAATAACTTGCTAAAATGAAGCTTATTTTGAATCACTGAAAAAAAAAAAAAAGCACCCTCATACATTTTAGTAGCCTCCAGAATAGATAGGCTCTTTTTGAGAAAAGCAATTGGATACATATGAGTATTTGAATCAGATTTGATGACATTAACAAACAGATTATTAACATCTTTTGTTTAAATGCTGCCACAAGTGTGATAGTTTTTATCATTAAGGCATGTTTTGGATGCAAATGTCAAAAAACACAACTCAAACAGATTTACTTTATTGATTTATATAACAGAAAAAAAAAAACAGAGATTATCTGGCTTCTGGCTGAATGGGCATCATCAGAACCTGACTTCTCTCATTCTCTCTGCCTTCATCCCTGTTAATTGCATCCTCAGGCTCCATCTGGAAGAAAAATGGCTGCATCTTACCTGCTGCAAACTGCCTGGCTGAGTATCACAGGTATGCCTCAACACATAGATTTTCTAGGCAGAGACTGAAAGATTTTTGGTGCCAGATATTTAAGGAAATCTCTGTCCAATATATCAGCAATGAGCTAATGGAATGGGATCTTCAGGTGCTACACATGGCAAATGGCAGAATTTACACAATTTGCTCAGAAATGTCACTGAATAATCCTCAGCAACAGTAAATCTTGGTGAGGAAAAGAATATGATTTTCAGAGTTGTCACATTTTCATATTCAGAATGTCCATTTTCAGCAAACATTTTCAAGGTATTAAAAGAAACAAGAAAATATAGCTCATTCTCAGGAAAAAAGAAATCAATAGAAACTGTGCCAGAGGAAGCTCAGATAGTGGATTTTCTAGACAAAAACTTCAAATCAACTATTTTGAAGGAAACTGTCTAAAGAACTAAAATAAAGTGTGAGAATGGTGTTTCATCAAATTGGGAATATCAATAAAAGATAGGTATCATAAAAAAGAAACAAAATAGTAACTTTGGAGTTGAAAAATACAATAACTGAAATGAAAAATCCACTAAAAAGGCTTAAAAGCAGATTTGAGCAGACAAAGAAAGGTAATGAATAGGTAAATATAATGTGATATAGCCATACAATGGCATAATATTCAGCCATAGAAAGATGAAAACACTCTTAGGTGTGTTTTCTACAAACACACCTAACAACATGGATGAACCTCTCAAACACTATGCTATGTGAAAAAAATCATACACAAAAGGCTACTTATCATATGATTCCATTTATAGAAAATGTCTAGAGTAAGCATAACCACAGAAACAGAAAGTACATTGTGGTTGTCAGGGTATGGGTAAGAGGGGAAACTTATGACTACCTGATAATCACTATAAGATATCTTCTGCAGATGATGAAATATTCTAGAATTAGATAGTGGTTATAGCTGCACAACTCAGTAAATATACTAAAGGCCACTAATATTTTCAAAGGGTGAATATTATGTTATGTGAAGCAAATATCAATAAAAAAGTTATTTTTTGAAAAGTTCTAAAGTCAAAAGTCTGAAGGCTTATTGACATTAAAGGGTAAATTGGAAGTTAACAGAACAAGAAGTGAGCTGGTTGAAAGAGTTGTTTCAGAGCAAACCAACGGTCAGTTGCTACTGACAGTGCAGTTGGTAATATTTGCTAACTCTGTACAATCAAAGAATAGCTACCTTGGAGAATATCTGAATTACTTAAATTAAGAAAAACACCAGAAGTAATGAGAGATTTCAGTTATATCTCCTTGAAATCACTTCTGTGTTGTTTGATTTATTGTAGCCCAGAGCTTATGTGGGATTCTAGAATGCTTTATCTTTTGAGTCACTTTCTTCAAAATAGAATGGACATGAAAATCACCCACTCTAATATCCAGACTGAGCTCTATAAGAACCCAACTTCTCCAGGCATATGGCTGAGAGAGAATACTGGCTGAAGATATAACCAGTCTGAACAATGGTAGATTTTCCAGAAAGAGAAAGAGAAATGAGTCATTCAAGTTGGACAAGCCCTCTGAATTCATGGAAGCTGGCCATTTTGCTACAGAATGTTCTCCAAACTTCACAATACCGGCTCACATGCAGAGAAAAGTACAAAAAATTATCTGAAATGTGACAAATTGTAGGGCTTTCAGCGATAGTTTTAGAAATTATTAGTGAATTTTTAGTTTTTTAAAGTAATTTTCATTTCATTTATTTTGCTTAATTTTCAGATATGGTACAGACTAAAAGGACTGTCCCAAAGGGTCCCTGAAGCTCAGATATAATTTTGCTGCATTTATTATCGGTGACTCTACCTGAATTTTTAAATGACTTTAACCCTTACATTAAATATTTGAATTGTCTATTTTTTGCTCCATTTTACAGATGAGAAAACTGAATCAGAACAATTAGGCAAATCCCCCAGGATTATAAATGTGGAAGCTATGATTAACTCCAGTATTGTCAGACCCTAGATACAGTTTGCAATTTGCTCCTCCTGAGACAAATCCTCACAATGATATGATAGAGGCCCTTCATTCATACACTGTGCATCCATTTCTAACTTATGGAAGTTAATATAAGAAATTATTAGATTATGTGCCACATACTACATGGCAGTGGCTGAAGACCAAATGGCTATTAAATAAGCATGATAAAAATAATCATGAGATTAGATAATTTCTCAAGCTATAAAACCTTATTCAGAAAATATTTAGAAAACATTAGTAAAAGATAATTTAGCACAAGTATGTCTGCTAAAACAAGTTTTACTTTAGCAGAGAAACTGATTCTGCATAATTCAGAGAATTCATAAGAATTCATGAGGAATTCTGCTTGTTTTTAGCTATCCCTCTGGCTTTTGTCATGAAAGCATAATTAACTATAAAAAGAAAATTTCTGTATAGTATGTTCTATGAGAATCTGAAAAGAGAGCATTAGAAGATTGTCACACTGGAGATCTATTTTAAGAACATTTATATAAGACATCCCAGATAATTATGCTGTAGAAGGTATCTTTTCCTATATTTAGGCAGCATTTTAAGTAATACATGCAGAACAAAGCTATTAAAGTCAGTTAAAATAAAATGTGATCACTTTTCACAATGATCCTGGGAGAAAACCATAATGGCTAAAGAAGCCTCAAAATTACTTGGGGTGGGTTAGATAAAATAAACACGGCTTATTATATTGCTGCAGAATTAATAGTCTAAATAGTCTAATGTTTTATAGAAAAAAAAACTGTCATGTTTTACCAACTAGCTCTTACCTCATCACATCCAATCAAAATTTATTGAATTTACTAAACATTACTAAACTGTCAATAATCTAGTCTATGAGCTAGCTGAGTGTGTTATAGGTGTTACAAATTCAGAAATATGTTCAATCTCCATAAGAATATTTTGTTTCATTCTTGTCTCTAATTCTGTTCTGCCTCCTTGAAAACTGAGTTAAATGGAAAGACATTGGAAATATTTATATCTTGGAGTAAAAACAAAAATGGCACATGCACAGATAAGAGTATCTCTTTCTAATAAGGACAATTCTTCCAAGATTACGTAATTTTGAATGTTACATGTGATGAAAACCCTTGTCATGCTGATACTGCTATGGTTCTTTTAAAAGACTTTCTATGAGAGGAACTCAGTAAATTTTAATAATCTGTTTGGAGACTCTGGGCACGCATAGTTTGAGAACAACTGGAGAAGAAAAGGCTATAATGTCTTCACTCTCAAGAACATCTCTGATGGACTGAAAAAAAAAAACAAACAAATATTCCTTAGGTAGGCTAGATTTATCCAATAGGATACAGACTATTTCATTAAATTTTAATTTCAGATGAATAACACTGTTTTGGTATGAAGTTGTCTCGAATCTTGCAAATGACATATGTATGGTGAGACATGATTTGTTGTTTATCTAAAATTCAAAGTTTTCTGGGGGTCTTGTCTTTTCTCTGTCAGTCTTAGGTGCAGAGTGAGTTGGTCAAATAATGGACATGAGCTTCATAGAACTCACATCTTCAGGTCCATACTTTGACACACGCAGTTGCCATAAACTTTCTTCATTGTTCTTTAAATACATACTTGTGATTATTCTTGGCTGATTACCATATAAAAACCCAATTCTTTATTTAAAAGACTTTTCACTGGCCGGGCATGGTGGCTCACACCTGTAATCCTAGCACTCTAGGAGGCCGAGGTGGGAGGATTGCTTGAGCTCAGAAGTTCGAGACCAGCCTGAACAAGAGCGAGACTCCATCTCTAATAAAAATAGAAAAATTAGCCAGGCATGGTGGCGTGCACCCGTAATCCAAGCTACTTGGGAGGCTGAGGCAGGAGGATCACTTGAGCCAAGAGTTTGAGGCTGCAGTGAGCTAGGCTGACGCCACTGCACTCTAGCCCATGTGACAGAGTGAGACTCTGTCTCAAAAAAAAAAAAAAAAAAGACTTTTCATATTTTTTAGAAAAAAATTATGCTTAAAAGTATAATAGGATGAGGAATGATTTTTTTGGTAGATTTAACTGGAAAGAAACTCGAAGAGAAAATTAGACTGAATTGATTTTACTTGTTACCAAACTCACTCTCCAAAAGAAATTCTCCAGAAATTAGGTCTATTCTTTTAGTGAAACACTTGCAAACACTTATATGGACAGTGTGTGATTTTACGCTAATTCTACTTTTGATATTGAGTACTCTGTAGATGAATATTCAGCTAACAGACTATTTAATATTTTAACCTTTTTAGCCTTTTCTCAGTCAACTATCATTTTACTATTTCAGAATTTATTATTATTTCCATTTAAAAAGGAAATTAAAATGGTGAAATTTAAAAACCAGTTTTTCTATTTGGACAAAGAAAAGTTTAAATACTATAAGATTGAAGCCAGCGTTTAGATTACCTATTGCTTTAATTTTCCTTATAAAATAAATAAATAATATTTGGCTGCCCGTAATTTAGAAAAATGATCTAAAAATTATCTGGAAAAAATGAATTTCACTTATGCTTTAAAAATATTCATAAAACTTATACTTTAAGTATTTAGATATGCTTCAAAATATGCATTTTAAATAACATCATATATTATAAATTATTTTGTATTACAAATGGAAAATGCTTGATTTAAAATGTAGAGATTAAAAATGCATATGTACATATACACACACAAATATATAATACCAATTATATTT
This sequence comes from Propithecus coquereli, assembly GCF_000956105.1. Classification (NCBI taxonomy): domain Eukaryota; kingdom Metazoa; phylum Chordata; class Mammalia; order Primates; family Indriidae; genus Propithecus; species Propithecus coquereli. The sequence continues at coordinate 1,634,842 of NW_012136636.1, read as the reverse complement.
GCATATATTTATATAACATATATAAACTTTTACATGATTATAATATACTAATGACATTAGTCTTATATGTTTATATAAGGGAAAATTAGCAAAGTATAAACATACATATTTGATTAATAATTTTATATAGCTTGCCCAGCCTTTGTAAAAGACATAATCAAGGATAAGTAAATATCGTTTTAATTCTTGGTTAAATTAATATAGTCAAAAGGTCATAAACTTATATCTTTTTATCTATCTATCCAATTTATACTTCTAAATCTATATTAAAATATACCTACTCAATCCCAAGTATACACACAGAACTTTTATCAGTTACTGATAATAGCTTGAGTATGAAGCCTTAAAGTCATACTACATTAGAAAATAAAATGAGAAAATAAAATTCTTAATTGATATTATGGTAAACTTTTCTGAAAATTATCACCTACATCATAAGAATCTTATTTTTGATATTCTCTTTTTCTACAGATCTGAGTGAATAGACCAGTATAAGACTGATATTGGCTGACTTTCACCCTCTGGAAACAATGGTCAGGTTAATAACTTGACCTCCTTCTTAGAAAGAAAATTGAAGCCATTCTTCCAGTTGGTTTAGACAGTGACCATAAAAAGAAGCTATTATAAGCAGTGTAATGAAGACCACAACATTTTTGTCATGAGCAGATCTATCACTGGTAGACCTAAATTTCAACTTCAAATTTGAGATTGTCCTTAAATGAACCAAATTTAATAAAACAGTAGAGAAACCCATAGTGAGGAGTGTGGAAGGAAATGTTGTTCAGGGAGGATCCAGGAAATAGGTCTGAAAACTCTCTTTTATTAATGGCAAATTGCAGAGTCAAAAATTTTGACATAGCTGACACATCAAGTCATAAAGTTAGGTGTTAATGGTAGTGCTCCATTATTAAATCATATTATTGTATAAGGAATATGATTTCACTAGGCCCAGAAGGCACACACATGTTAGTTGTATGAGTGACATATTAGTGTTATGGTTCCAATGAAGAGTTGTTGGAGGAAAAGAATTCAGGCCCGGTAGTTCTGCATGATATAATGGCACTTCACAGAAGACACCATTTCAGCATCATAGTCCTACCCACGGCAGGCCCCAAAGAACAATGGTGAGAGGAAGTCCTCCTAGTTGGCATAACTTTGAGCAGCAACCTTATTGTTTTGCTTGGAAAGAGAAATAGGTAAAATACAGATCTATATCAATACATGGGCAGCGGCTAATAATCTGGCTGCACAGTGAAGCCCTTAAAAGAAGCACAATTGGAAAACTAATGACAAAAATTTCTGGGGAATGGCACATGATATAGCATCATTCCCTGAGGAAAGATGGCAGCCAGGTTGACTGCGTTGGTCTGGTGGATTGCACTGGATCATTTTGATCATGGAGGTGGAAGGACTTTTTTCTTACTGCAATAGACACTTACTCTGGATACCAATTTGCCTTCCCTGTTTATAATACGCCTGCCAAAATCACCATCCACAGACTGACTGTGGCATTATTGATTGTCATGTTATTTAGTGTTGCATTGCTTCTGACCAAAGAACTCATTTTACTTCACATAAAGCCTGCCAGTGGATTTGGGCATATCAAATTCACTGAACTTATAATGGTTCATGTTACCTTGAAGCAGTTGGTTTGAAGAAATGGAGGGATGGCCTTTTGATAACACAGTAATAGTGCCAGCTGGGTGGCCACACTTTGTAGACAGAGGGTAATGTCCTCCAATCTCTCCCATAGTCAGGACTTAAGGGTCTGATACTCAAGGGATGAAAATGGGAGTAGCTGCTCTCCATATTACACCTGCTTATTTATTAGGAAAAAAACGTTCTTTCTCATGAAAATTTTGCGTCTATCAGTATAGAAGTCTCGGCTTCCAAGAGAGGAATCTTCCCCCATCCCTAGGAGACTCAGTAAATCTTCTTTTAAACTAGAAGCTTAGACTGCCACTTGGTAACTTTGGGGTCTTTGGACTCCCAAGATAACAAGTAGAGAAAGAGGTTTTGCACTGAACAAAGTGATTGACTATGACTATCATGAGGAAATAAGATTGCTACCCAAAAATGGGGAAGAAAGTATAACAGTATGTATGGAACACAGACTCCCTACGGAGTCTGTTAATTCCCCAATTTTCTAGTTAAAGTTAATGGAGAACCCAATAAAGGCAGGGCAATTCTTGGCACAGACTCTTCAGAAATGAAGGTTTGTTCATGTTTGAAAGGTAGAAGTAAATCGGCCATCATTGTACTCCAAAGGTGTCTTTGATGAGACACAGAGGTACAGATTGAGCCCTGCTTTTCACTGCTCTAACTTCCCCCATGTCCTTCTCTGTCTTCTGACTGCTGCTGTGCTGATCAACACAACATGAAGGCCAGCAGCAGATGCAGAGCCTCACACATGCATATGCATCAGTTCCCCTTCACAGCTACATTGAAGCTGCTGCACATGCCTGGCTTCCCAGACTATCCTGCAAGCTCACACTTGGCCACTCCCCATACCACGATGCTTCACAAACACTGGTCAGAACTTCTCTGATCCTTGGACTTCTCTTTCCAGATTTTATCACCCCAGCTCCTTCCGTTACTGGGCAAAGTCTAATTCTAATAATTCTAATTTATTGTTGTGTTTATTTATAAACACAGATAGTTGTTCTTCTTTCCTGATCAAATGTTGATTGATACAGCTCTAAATTAAAGCCAAAAAATTCCAAACCGTTGTTTCCTAATTAACTTACCAATTATTTTCTGCATAGCTGTTTAGTTTTCAGACAAATAGCTTACTTTGACTGCCAGGAAATGCCCACTCCATCAAATTACCAGCATCAATATTATTCAGACATAAACCCCCAAGAGTAAATATGTTATGGATAGGGAGTTGAATGTGAATATTCAACCAGTTTCAATATGGAAACTTGACAGTAGTCTATGTCCCCACCCACTGCCCTTTCCTGCCTCATGATTTGATCCGTCAGAGAGACTTAACCAGTTAAACAAAGAAAGGCCTTTTCTCTAGAAAAAAATAAAAATTTCTTCACTTCCAGGAATTGTTTAAAAACTCAGCTCTCACTGCCTTGAGGTGAATGAAGGTAGTTTGTGGTTTGTCAAATGATTTAGACTTAAAAAAATGTTTCTTCAAGATCTGTTGGTGACAGACAAAGGAAAATAGTGTGTGTGTGTTTGCACTGTTGTATTTCTATGGAGAGGCAATAGCACAAAACCCGAGGAGACCTATACATAGAGGTCTAGAATCCAGGAAGCCATAAAGAGGAGCTTGTAAAGGGTGAGCATGTGCCAGGGAGCCTCCTAGAGGGACTGCTGTGATGGCTATTGTCACCCATGCTGAAAGCAGTACCAGAAAAATGATCCAGTCTTCACAGAATTAAGAACTGTGCTTTACCTACTCCCAGGGTCTCCTTCTGCTGCTCTTGTTTTGGGGCGGAAGAGAATTTCGCTCCTTCAGTTCTTTGGTACTTAATTAGACAGACAAAAAACCCTCATGATGATGAAATACTGTGCTCTGTGCCCATCAGGGTTTTTTATGTGGACACCTTTCCACACATTCCAAGACATTCATGAACCCAAGGTGTGGTTGACAGGAGAATGATCATCCGTTGGGTTGGTGGGAAAGACACCTGTATATATTAAAAGGAGGGTGGGGGAGACAGCAAAATGAAAACAACCTGGGGCAATTGTTAATAAACACTCATTGTTACAGAAGTATCATTGCTTCCATTAGTATACTATTATGCTTTGAGAGTTTTGAGGTTTCCTTAGAAATTTCCTGAAGAAAGTACTACCTTTTCTCTTACAAATATATTTGACTGTTGATAGAATACACATGAATAAAGAGATTCTCTGATTAATTTTGAACTCACAAGTTAGTTAAAAATATTTAAGTTTGGCCAGGTGCAGTGGCTCATGCCTGTAATCCTAACTCTTTGGGAGGCCAAGGCAGGAGGATCACTTGAGGCCCGGAGTTCAAGACAAGCCTGAGCAATATAGCAAGAACCTGTCTCTACAAAAAATAGAAAAATTAGCCAGGCATGGTGGCATGTGCTGTAGCTCCAGCTACTCAGAAGGCTGAAGCAGGAGAGTCACTGGAGCCCAGGAGTCTGAGGTTGCACTGAGCTATGATCCTGACATTTCCCTTATGCCCAGGCAACAAAGTGAGACCCTATCACCAAAAAAAAAAAAAAAAAAAAAAAAAAGACAAAATATATCTAACTGAATTCCAAACTCTGCCTTCTAGGCTGGGCTGGTTGTGTATTGCATGGCTGCCTAAACACCACTTGTATCTCTCCAGCCTCATTTCAGAGTCCCATCATCATTTTGCTCCAAACCCAAACTGCAGTCACTTTCTATCCTTGCTTTTTTCCGCGCTGCCACTGGATACAAGACCCCTTCCCTAAGAAGCTAGCCCTTGTCACTGGGCATACACCACACCTGTCCTGTAGATTTCGACCCAATGCCACTTAAGAATATGTTTCTAACCTCCCAGGGCCCTGCCCTCCTCCTCCTTCTCTAATATTTGTCACAGTTAAAATCTTATATTTATCTGTATGGCCATTTGCCTACTCTGTCTCTAAAATAAGTTAAAAATTCCCAGAGGACAGGGACCATGTCTGATGTTTAACAAATACAGTATTTTGGCACCTGGCACACAGATTTATTATATCTATTTCATAAATAATTTTTTTCTTGAAGTCTTTACTGTCTTCAAATTTCCATATCAGATTTTATTTAGAAAAATAACATATCATTCAATTATTATGTTCTTCTGTGTTAACTGAAGAAAATATAATAAAGCATATTTATATTTTGTACCAATGTTTAGGGATAAAATTGTGCATATTACTTTCTCAAAAAATACAATTGAGACTATCTAGATACTGTATTTTATAATAAGTGAAAAAGTTATAAAATTATAATGTATAAAATTTTGTTACAAAAATGTCCCATCCTTCATGAATTTGTTGAATAAGTTTGTCTCTATCATCTTGTTTTACTTCGTTACTCATGCATTTGAAAACCAGAAGTTTGCTGTGTATGCCGTAGGGGAGACTTGTAATTTAAAATTCTGAACTGTAAATATTTTTAATGTTTCTTTTTTACTTAGTATAATTATTATCCTTTACCTTCAGCCTCAGATTTCATGTAAACTAGATATATATTACAAAACATTTTATATTTTATTTAAATTCCATATTTTCAAGTGGTTATTAATCATATATCAATACTATACTTCCTTATTTGTGTACATTAAAACATAAATGAACATCTGTTTGCACATATAATTATTTAGCTTATGGAAATTTCAACTTTGTATAAAGATTAGGGATTTATAGAAAAACTATAAAAATTGAGGTTGTTTGAAAAAAAAAGCATGATCTACTTCAATAAATATTCTTTTCTGTAATAGATTTTTAAAATTTCTATGATTAGAATGCATTTATGTATATATAGAGAGAAAATTAATTACATGAAATATTGATCTGAGAAAAATTACCTCAAATGCATCACAAACAATAAAAATGAGATATGTATATAAAATCTGAAAGAGCAGTTAAGAGTTCATAGAAGATAAAATTAAAAGTTTCTATATATGACTACTATGTGTTCAAGGGAGAGAGCAACTGAAAAAGAAGCAACAAAGGTATTGGCTAGAAAAATTTTCAGAATTGAAGACATTAATTCTTAGCTGGAACAAATACAATGAGTCTCAGGCAAAATAAAATAACATTTTTAAAAACTAAAAATTTATGCTTTCATAGTGAAACTACAGAATACAAAAGCAATCAGAAAGAAAAATGAGATTATCTACAATAGAGAGACAAACTATTTATAGGCTTTCAAACAGAACAATAATTTGAAAACAGAATGTAGGTTTGAAAATAATGTTACAATACCTCAAAAATGTTAAGGAAAAATACAGTCAAGATTATATATATCAAATTAAAATATCATTTAAGAGTGAGTGAGAAATAAAGACATTTTCACTTAAACAAAGGCAATGGAAAGCATACCTGGAGCAGAAATAACATCTGGGTTGAAAATATAGATACCTGTACTAAGAAGTCTTATGATTAGATCTTTTACCTTCTGATTCCTAGCACAGTGCCTGGAACATGGTAGCTATCTAATAATTATTTGTTCGGTGGATAAATTTGAAATGATCTAAAACGTAGTGCTACTTTGATGCCATGAGATTAAATGAGATGTCCTAGAGTAATCATCTGTACATTAAGATATGCATATTCTACAAGTATCCAAAGATTTTCCAAGAGTTTCACAGATGAGATAGTTTCAGGAGAATCAATTTCTAGAATGCAAATTTCCAAATACATTCCTCCCTAAAAGTGACTGGCCTGAGATTTTCCTACAGTGGAGGCCATGAGAACTTTCAATTCCCTCCTTTGTTATTATTCATTGCAGCAAGGTATAAAAATATTAAGGGTGCTAAAAAGGGGGGGGCAACTACCAATACTGGCTGAAAAAATATTTTCCAAGCAGCCATCATTCACCCTTGATAGCGTTTTTGTTGTTGCTGTTGTTTGTTTATTGTTTCCCTGTCATATGCTTTTTCTAGTAAAGGGCAAAGTGTTGCATTTGAAACATAGTATTTAAGCCCACATGGGGATACTCTAAATTCAGGTATATTATATTAATAGATGGTTATGATTTAGTGATTTAGTGTTTTACCTTTTTTTAACATTTACCCTGAAAAAAAGATA
>NW_012136636.1:1609911-1627456 GCF_000956105.1 Propithecus coquereli | reverse complement strand
CTTTTGTTCCTGAAGTGGAAAATTCTTGGTCTTTTTAAAGCTTTACAGACCTATGTGAACAAATTGCTTTTATTATGCAGTTCAAGAAATAGAATTTTGCCAGCATCTCTGAAGCTCCTATAGACATCTTCCCAATTGCAATAGTCAACCACATTCTTAAAGGTAACGTTTTGCTTGGTAGAGTAAGTAATGTCCGGTTTGCAACACTAAAAATAGTAGTTGAGGTTTGCCATTTTTTAAAAAGTTGTCATATGTTCCTTTATTCTCAACATTAGGCTAGTGAGGTATATTTGGCTATTTCTGTTACTCCATTTTATATTTCATTGAATAAATTTGTCAATTTATCTTTGATGAATACTTGGAGTGTTTTTTCTTTTCTTTTTTTTTTTTTTTTGGATAGTGTAACTTATACTCTGATAATTCTTGGACATGTTCCTGATACCAGTATAAGAGTGCATTTTTCCCAGATATATGTACTTTATTTAGTGGTATTCCCGGGCCATAGTTGTATATATCTCCAACATTCATAGGGCAGGTTTAATAGATAATGATTTTCAAAACGTTTGTTCAAATTTACGCTTTTACTTGCGGTGAATGAGATTTATTTTTTTTTTCAAATTATTGCTTATGTTTGACATTATGATACTTTTTATATTTTAATTATTCTGTTGGGTCAGTGGTGACAGTATCTCCTGATTTTAATTTTCATCTGACAACTAATGAAGTAAGCATATCATTATTTTCTATATTTAGTGGCCACTTTGACTTAATCTATTATTTTATGACCGGTATAGTCTCTTCCCCATGTTTCCGTTGGTTGTCAGACTTTTTCCTATTCATTTGCAGGGTTTTTTGTGTTTGTTTGTTAACTGTTTTTGTTTATAAATTATTTATTGATTATATGTAGAGCAAAGCCATTCTCCTATTCTATGTATATTTTTATGAACAACTGCTGTGGTGTCTTTGGATGAACAGATGCTGTCAATTTGAATGTAGTAAAACATATCATTAATTTCTTCTGTGGGTAGAGCTTTCCGTATCCTGTGGAAGAAAACTTTCCTTAACTTGAAATATTTTCCTAAATGATTTTCTAAAAATTTATTGCTTTTTCTTTCATATTTATATATCCATAATTTGTTTTTGGATATGATGAGAGATGAAACAAGTATTCCTTTAAAAATATGTATCCTGAGCAGTTCCAGATTTATTTATTGAAAATACCATGTTTTTCTCCACTGTCAGCTTCATCTCAAATCAAGTTTCTGTATAATATGTCTGCTTTGGGGGCCTCAATGTTCTATTATTGAATTTATTTATTATTGGGTGTCAAAACCATACTTTCTTAATGCTATCGCTTTACCGTAGTTATGGCATCTGGTTGGTATGCCTCTCTTTTTGTTCTTTTTAAGATTTTCTTGGAATATATACACAAATTTTAGTATTAGTTTGTTGAGTTCCACCCAAAACATTATTTCTGTTAGCATTTTCATTAGGATTGCATAGCTTCTAACAATCTTTTATGGGAGAATTTACATCTCTTTAATATTAGGTCTTCTAATTAATGAACATGGTATATGCCTTCATTTATTTAGGACTTCATAAAGCAAAATGTGTAGAAATCTCATCCCATAAATAGATGCATCTTCAGAGAGGTTTGAACGTATATTAATATTTTGGCCTCTGTCTTTGGCTACAATTAGAATTCCTAAGGCTAATGTGGAATAGTTCTGAGCTAAGACTATCAAATCCGTGTTTCTGTCATAAAAATAAAAGAATGAAACCCAATTCATGGAGGGATTATGTTTATGGGATACTTGGAAATGGACCACAGTTTCATAGAGGGCCCTGGACTAAGATAAGTTGATTTTGAGCTGCATAAATCACTAACATGGGTTTTATTACATTGTGTATTAATTGATACAGGATTGGCTTAAACCACAGGTAGAGACTGAGGTATCCACACTGTGGGGATTAGAGGGATGAGAATACAAGAATTCATGAAGATAATTTCATCGCTTCTCTTAGTAAACCCATGCAAGTTAGAGAGGAAGGCAGGAGGTTTAAGAATACTTAAAATGAAGGAATATAGTCAGATTACTTCTTGTATCTTACTGGTCTCTTCCAATAGGACATGAAGTTTTATGTGCTCTATCACTTAAACCAGTCTCCTATTCACAACCTTTCCACTTTCTCGCCATTACCTGAGTCTCTGATCACCCCTTTCCTTCTCTGGATTGTTGTGCTACCTGTCAAAGGTTCGGTGGTAAACCTTCCCAGAAACCGGAGCTACTATCTTAAATAAAAAAAGATTAAAGAAAAAAAAAAAACTTCTTGTGACATCAAATCAACGTAAAAATTGGCTTACCTGATTTTGTTGTTTCTTAGGTTTTTTTTTTTTTCTCTTCCCGTTTTTTAAGCTGAAAATGGTACCCATTACCTGCATGTTTTGTAGATTTTTTTTTTAAGATGGATAAATGTTTAATGATCATGAATCCTTGGGATTAAAATTCTCTCAAAGTATGAAAGTATTATTATTAAAGGGCATGCTTTGTGGATGATAATACTGTTCAGGAAATATTATTTTGATTATTCCCACTGAGTATAAAAAGCAGTTCAAAGCAATCTGCAATTTTATAGCCTGAGGAAATTATTTCCATGAGCAGAAAAAAGAAAAAAAAACAAAAACCAAAAAACACTACTTCTGTTCCTGTTTTTGTCTAAGTGCTTTATAGTTTGCAAGTCTGCTTGAATGGCAGATTCCTCTCACAATTCTGCAAGCTTTTGAATGACTTACTTTGTCTCAGTTTTTGGGCAGATCTCATGCACTTTATAATAAAAAATTGGTATGTTTAGAAAAAAGTGCAATTTTGATACTGTTTCTGTTTGACATAATAATGATTAAGAAAGAAAGCTTGAAATTGAGTTAAATTTTCAAATCTACTTATAGTCATGTTGATGTTATTATGGGATTACCTTGTAATTATTTCATATCTCTTATATAATGAGTTGACACCAAAAATCATTTCTCAAAGTGTTTACCTATTTTCTAATACTAATTTCTCTCTCCTGGGAATTCATGAGGGAAATATAAGTGTAAATATATTCAAAATTTAAGTCTTTTTTTTGTTTCATTTTTTGCTAAGCTGTATGTATAGCATTTTTATATTTGTCAGAGGGTCTCTAATATCACTGTGCACAGTGTGATCTGTCATGATAGTAACCTTATTTTTTCTTCATTCGCAGACTAGACTGATGTTAAAGCACAATGGAAAAGTTATAATGTTCTGGATATTGCGCCTTAGTAATGTGCAGTAAGTAAACAAGTAAACTTTTGTTTCCTAGGTTAGTTAGTTATTTCCAGCATGATGAAACAGAAATGATGGGAAGCCTTTGCATGTATCTGCTGAATGCAGAGTTGAATTCTGTAAAGGTGACTGGACTCTCTAGCCTGTACATTTTGTTTAATTTTCCCATCAATGCCAACATTTCACTACCACCAGCTTTAGATTACAGTGCTTTACCTAGTTTCTAACTGCATCAAAAGATGATATAATTCATTTAAATTTTAATGAAATAATATCTTGGAAAATATACCAAATCATATCACAGAAATTTAAAGTACTGTAATCAATTTATTGTGACCTATTCACACCAACCTATAACTCTGCCCAGAATTTGGGTTTTTTTTTTAAGGAAAATAATGTGTTCATTATAAACAAAAAACATAATAATTAGAATTAGAGTTAATGTATTAACAACTATAAATATCATCAAGATTCATTATAATAATAATATACACCAATATTTATATGTATAAATAATAATATTAAAAAGTATTTGATGATCTCCCTGCTTATTTACATCTTGATATATACTTTACTGTGGTAATATTAAAGTTAGGCGTGTTGAGCTACCATTTTTTCCCCTTTCTTCTTAGAACATGTATACAATTTTACAAGCACATGCACACATGTATAGGATTTGCTGTAACTTGTGATTTGTATTGCTAACAAGCAGGCTTATATTATAAATTCAGTTTGTAACTTGCTCTTCTTCCTTAACAATACATTATGTAATCCCATAAGGCTGCTTTTCATGCCTGTAGGCTGTGTTTGTAGAAGCGCAGTTACTGGATCAAGACTATAAATTTGGTTCAAGATTTCTTTAGCTTTTGAGATACATGATCATATAAATCATAGAAAAAGATAGTTTTTCTTTTTATTTATAATAATTTTTTCTATTTCCCCTTTTTTATTTCATATTAACTACCCTTTCCAGATCTAATTTACAGAAATGGTAGTGAATCCCCCTAGCTTGTTCTTGGCTTAAATAACAAATGGCTTCACCATTTATGTTTTTTAGTTTTATTCCTGCTATAGTGCTTTGGTCATTTGGTTTTATATCATATTTAGATAGTTTATGTAAACCTACTTAAGATTTGTCTGTGAATTTGAATAATTTTAGCATGTAATTTTGCAATTAAATTTTATTTTTTAAAAAGTTCTTGATAGAGTATTAAATTTTTCAATGTTTAATTGTAGCGGATCAAGAAAGAAAACTATTTTTTATACCATGATAACAATCTCTTTCTCATATCTAAGCACATATTTTGTTTAAGGCTTGCTATACAAATTTTAATAAGTATTTTTCTATTTTATTTTAAGGAGTCTGACAGAGTCTAGATCAGAAAAAATTGTGAGGTTCACATATTGACTGTATCCTTTTTCTTACTTCCTATTTTCTTCGATATTTAGTCCTCTTTCCCTAAGACTTCATCGGATATAGACCATTCCCCCAATCTTATTCCCTTCCTTTTTTCTTTTCCTTTGATTGGCTTTTACTGCTGAGGCAGCCATTGTGGGCTTCATGCACTCTGTGCAGAAATTCACCTAGCATCAATGCCAACACGTTCTCTCACCTTGTCTCCCTGGAAGCCAGGAGACATCTGTAAGATTTGGATGTGTTTGGGCACGTTAAGAAAGTAAACTTCTTAAGTCAGAACATGAGTGCATTTTATCCATGGCTGAGGAACACAAACACATGGGAACTATAGCTGCTGGGATTTTTGAAATAATATTTTCTCTTCTTATATGGTGAAAGGTCAAAGTACAGACAAAATTTCAAGGACAAAATTTACTTCAGAGGTCCTTTACTAGAAATTGCTCCACTTCCTTAATAATCCAATGTTTCAACTACCTTGGAAAATAGTGGAATTGACGGTGGATTTAAAAATAATAATTAAGTAAAAGGTATGGTTTTAATTCTAAATATAGACTTTGTAGGAACTTCTCATATCTTGTGCAGCACAATGAGCTTATCTGTGTGTCAGATATCTTTGTTTGTTTGAATACTTCAACAATCTCTATCCATGTATATTGTCCTTCATCTTTGTTGTTCCTAGTGGATTTTCGGCCACTCACAACTCTCATATTAGAGAGAACATCATTGACTTATCTTCTAGTATGTGGCTATTTGGGAGAAACCTATTTTCTCTGCAGTAAAACTTGCATATTTTCAACTTCATTCTTAATAACACTTGCCACACCTTTTATCAAGGCTTAGAAACTGGTAAGTTTTTTTTTTTAAATGAGTAGCCTAAAAAGAATGCAAGTAAATAATTTTTATATACAGAAAAAGATATATTTTGAAGAAAAGTTTTTTTTTTTTTTTAATGTTAGTGGCAGTGAGTCCTCTTGGATACAATGTGAGGTTCAGTTTTGGAGGTTTCTATTGAGATAACATTGAACTCAGATATTCTTTCCTCGGCCGTGTCAGGGTGTCAGGTGGGACGGGATAGCTAGAGCTAGACATTGGTCTCCCTTCTCCCATGTAGAAGGCTAGAACTGGCTGGAATTGGACATTTCCCTATTACCAGGTAAATTAGGCTCTGATAAAACCCCAGTGGGTTAGGCTATGGTTAAATAGTTTCTCCTAAGGAAGGAGCTTGTTAATAATAACAGGATTCTCTGGTGTATTTCAAAATGTTTCCTTTTCTCTTCTCTCTTCCAGAAACATAAAAAAAAAAAAAAAAATGGATTTTTCTTTGACATTCACTGTGAGAACCTGGTAGAACTACAGGAGGTAAAGCTCACAAAAGTTCAGGGATCTCTGATGACTGAGTCCCTTGGAAGTTTTGTCTTTCAGATGTGTCCACACTGTGCCTCCTGTGATTCAGCAATTAAACTTCCGGTTTTCCTTCCTACCACTGGTTCCCGTGGAGGTTTGAGCTGGTGGGCTTCTGCTCAGCTAAGTTTCGATTCCCTTCATTTGAGGCCCTGTCACCTCATTTCTCCTGTGTATCTAAAATAAGTTATGAATTTTTAGCCTGTGAAGCTTTTTCCTTGTTAATAAAATGGAGTGATGACTTTCAAGCTTCTTACACGACAGACTGGGAACCAGACAACATGTTGTTTTTTTCAGATATTATGACAGTGAAATCAATCCATAAAGACAGAGAAAAAATAGGGAGGATATTTAAAGATATGTTTATAGTATAAATAAGGAATTTAATATGGTAGGTATTTTTTTCTTCATTAAGAAAATGAAAACCAAAACAGAGGTGCTATATTTCTATGTGTTCTCTACTTCCTCGTTACTAGAAATCTGGTGTAAGGACAGCAGCACTTGTAACACCTGGGAGCTTATTGGCAATGCAGAAACTCAGGCTCCACCCCAGAGCACTAAAGCCAATTCAGGATTTTAATAAGATCCCCTGGTGATTCATACACAAAAAAGTTTGAGAAACACTGCAAGTATACACAAATCCTCCTCTCTATGTGCATGCATATATCTTGGTACTTACATTCAATTAAACTCATTTTAGTTACCATGGATCATTAGTACTCACATTAATACATTTTCATAAATCCCTTGATGTACAGGAAAAAACAAAGTGGTTAAAATGTTTTATGAAGATCAAGCATTTCTTTCTTTGGAAGGCTACACACGTTTAAATAAAACAAATAGCTTCTCCATGTTTGATTTGTACTTAAGAAAGAGTCATCATGTAAAGGACTGAGAGAAATATGTCAGAAGCATCACAGCATCAGGAAATCAGAACACCTTTTAGTCTCTTTGCACCTGAGTGCAAGCTGTGCAAATGCCATCTTTTCCTTTAAGGGTTCAGCTTTAATGAGTTAGAGACAATCTCAGAGTTTCCTTCTTTGGGAGCAAATTCACTTCCCCATTTCCATGAATTTTCTACCATTGTATTTGAGGCAACCAATCTGTACGTGGAAGTATTATTCTGTAAATATATCCAACGCTGTTTTAGTGGTACATCTCATAAAACCAAGACAATGTAAGGAAAGACCATGCGCAGTAAGAGTTGAAAATCCAAGTACTTTTTAGAAATGAGAATTCCTGATGAATTATTATGGCATCCAGGCTTCCTTTATTTTATTTTATTATTTTATTTTATTAAAAGAGAAAAAGTGTTTCTAGTGTATACTCCTTACAAGACAAAACAAAAAAACAGAACTAGGTTATAGATTGCTGAATTGGATCTCACATGAGTAGAGTATAAGCTCTGGGTAAAAAATTCTATGCACATTTTATTCATCTCAAATTGTCCGGCTATCTTCAGCGTTTTCCTTATGTGTACATAGAGTTATATGCACATATGTAAATATAGACAGATAGATACAGAGAGACATATTTTTGTCTATGCATGTGTGTATATGCACATACATATGTGTGTATTACATAGATAGCAGTCAGAAAGGGTGTATACATTGAATTGAGCTAGATCTTGAAAAAAATCAAAATGTTAGCTATGTGCAGGAATGATTGGGTTTAAATAATTGCCTAGCTGAGAATATATTACATATAGAGAGAGATATAAGACTGTGGATATATAACATGCATGTATGTGTGTGTGTATTCCAATGACCTGTTAATCCTATTTTGAATGCATACACAGTGTAGCTTGGAGGGAAGGCAGAAAGCAGGTGGTCTTAGAATTTTTTTTTTAATTTCCTTGAATTCCATATTGATTTTTTTTTTAATTCAGGATATTATGGGGGTACAAACATTTTTGTTACATGTAATGTGTTTGCCTCATCCAAGCCAGGGCTACAAGAGTGTCCTTTCCCCATACAGTGCACTCTGCTTCCATTAGCTGTGGGTTTACCCCCCACACCCACTGCCCCCCACCCGACTGGCACCCAGTGAGTATTACTACCATGTGAACATCTTAGTGTTGATCAATTAGTACCAACTTGGTGGTGAGTACATGTGGTGCATGTTTTTCCATTCTTGTGATATGTCACTTTGAAGGATGGTCTCAATCTTTATCCAGGATAATATAAGAGGTGCTAGTTCACTGTTGTTTTTTGTAGTTGAGTAATATTCCATGGTATACGTATACCACATTTTCTTAATCTACTCATGTATTCATGGGCACTTGGGTTGTTTCCACATCTTTGCAATTGTGAATTGAAGAATGAAACTAGATCCCTATCTCTCATCATATATAAAATACTCAAGATGTATGAAAGACTTAAATGTAAGAACTGAAACTATAAAAATTCTAGATGAAAACCTCAGAAAAACTCTTCTAGAAATTGGTCTAGGCAAAGACTTCATGTCTAAGACCCCAACCTCACATGCAAGAAAAATAAACAAATGTCACTTAATTGTTTGCTTTTTAAATGGTACCATGTTACTCCCTTTTTTCGATCTCTTCACCAGACTTCTTTTCATTCACAAGGCAATATTATGTACAGTCAATGTAAATTTTATAATAAAATTATTACTAATGTCTAAAGCAATTATTATCTCAAGAAGGCCATAATTAAAGCTGTAATTACTGTTTTATAAATGGAAAAACACAGCACAAGCTGTCTATTTGGTTAAGGGCATTTCTTGGCCTGCACCTCACAGTATTGACTTCAGGGCTCCAAATCTGTCAAAATCACCTTCTGCCTGATTTCACTGTTCTTCACTTGTACCTTCACCTGTTCTTACAATGCCATTCTCAATTCTTAGCTCAGTTTGATTTCCTTCTTCAGTCTTCCTCCTTTCCTCCATGTCTTCTTTTATGCAAAAAAATATTTATTAATCATTTACTGAGTACTGAGCACTGTACCAGTATGGCAATATAGTGGGGAGTAAAACCTCATATGCTTCCTGTCCTTACCACCTGGAGTTGACTGAATGGGAAAGAGAAGACATTGGTTAAAATAGTCACCCAAGCAAATGTTAAACTGCTGCTGCTGATGATGTTGAAATTGAGCAGTTTCCAGAGATTTTAGTGAGCCCCTAATCAGAGGATTTATTTTATACTGGGGTCAGTGAAAGCTTCCCTGATATAGGGAGGTCATACAAGGTAAAATCTGTGAACTGAGGGGGAGTCAGTTAAAAGGACGGAGGCGGACCAGGTACTCAGGTGAAGTGTTTATCCTATTCAAGGAAGGAGTATGCCAGGAAGGATTATGAAAAGAAAGAAAGAAAGAAGCGCAGTGTGTGGGAGAGGCAAGGGGAGCCAGTTGAGGCAGGACCTTGAAGCTGGGTTTTCGCAATATCCTAGGAGAAGTAGAAAGCCATTAATTTAATTTACACAAGGGATTATATAACCATATTTGTGTTTTAAATGTCACCTTGACTGCAGCATGGAGACTGGTCAAGGGTGGAGGGAATGGACTAGTTGCCAGTGTTTATGCTGTTGCAGATGATGGCATTTGGATGAAAATAGAGAGAAATGGACAGATTCAGTAGATACAACTGACCTTTATTTTTTACAGCCCTATATTTTCAAATTTACCCCCTTGCTAAAATTTATATCTAACCCCTGAATCAATATTCACAATGCTTTCACAATCATTCTCAGACATACACAGAACAGTGGAAAATTTGAGTCCCCTGACATAAAAGTTACAGTGGAGGCTGAACTAGTGGACACCCTACCTTCCTTTTTCAACACTCATCATGTAAGCAAGTGTCATTGCCATGGAACACTAAACACCACATTTTTCGTATTTGTGTGTTTTTTCTTGGTGATTTTTCTGTTGAAAATGGCCTTTAAGCTTAGTGTAGAAGGGCTATCTAGTGTTCCCAAGCACAAAAAGGTTGTGATGAGCTTTATGGAGAAAATACATGCTCTAGATAAACTTCGTTCAGGCATGAGTTATAGCTCTGTTGGGCATGAGTTCAACGTTAATCAATCAACAACACATATTAAATAAAATGTCTTTAAATAGAAACATACATAAAACAAGGTTATGTATTAATTGGCTGAGGGAAATGTTGTGACCAGAGTCTTGCAGAAACCTAACCCTGTATTTCCTTTATGGGTCAATGGTTGCGTATTGGCTAATTCAGCACTAATGGTAACTTTATTGAACATAACAACCATGAATAATGAGAATCAATTGTTTTTAGAATTAAAAGCAACTAGATTTCACAATGAATTGTCTTACAGTGATGAAAAGGAAAAACTGTGAAGAAAATTTTACTTTTCTGGATTTGTCAATAGATGAATAAGGTAAAATTTGCTGTAAACGAAAGTATATAATGTCAGATTAATTTATCCACTCCAAAATTTTAGAGTAAATCTATACCATGCCATTAAGATTTTTTAAAAAAAACTTATATCAAATGATTGATTTCAATTGTTCAGGCTGGTCTTTAAATGGTCAATTCACTCCTAGCATATACTGTATGTAATTTGTTTTTACTTGCTTGCTATTTTATTCTATGTTGTTCTGTTCAGGTGGTACAAAGGATATTTGAACAACTGGTTATGACAAGAAATAAAATCCCTATATTGAATAGCAATGACTGTATAGAAAATGTTTGATTTTGTTGATGCTATTTCATACAAGAGTTGAAAACATTAAAATTTAATTTAAAAACTGGGATCAATGAGATAATGTATGCAAAATGTTTTGTATCTAAGGAAAGTAAGACTACAAATTAACAAGATATGTTCTGTATGTTATTATTCCTACTTTTATTTTTACAATTTTAAATGCATCATTTCACTTATTAATATAATGCCTAGAAAGATGAAATAATCCAAAATACATGTTTTTTCTCATTTTCTTAAAAATATCTTAGTGATAATTATAAGAAACAATATTCAAGTTTAGTTAATTAAATTGTCAAAAAGGCTCCTCTGTTAAAGCTGATTTTTATTTATTCCCTTTCTGCATTTTGCACTTCTTAATAATAGTTGCATATTACTTTAATGATACAAAAAAGTAATTACAAAAATGCTTATTCATTCTGTTTTAATAGATATATGTATTTTAATTGAAAATATCTTTTACTTTAAAGTTATAGTTTAGTAATCGAAATTTTAAGACATTTCAGAATTTATATTTTTTCTCTTTCTATGATAATGAAGTTGATTTTCAGTAATTATTCCTTTGTTATTATGTTGCTGCCTTATTGCATTATGTTGTACATGATAAAGAAACAGGTTAAGTACTTGAAATTGTTGTCTCTGGGGATTAGGACTTGGGATGGAGAATGGCAGGAGAGATCTCATATATTAGATATAGTCCTTTGGTACTATGTACTTTTTTAAGCATAGTGAATACTTTAATTAATATTTTTCAAAAGAAAAGAAAGAACACATATTTTTAAAAGATAGGAAAATTGGTAAACACCAATAAGAATCTAGGACAGTCTTGATCATGAGAAAGCCTTGGTTCCAGCTGCCCCTCTCTCTTTTGAGGTTTTGATAATCTGAATTAAACCATCAAAAGATCAATGTATCTTAGTTACCTACTTTAAAATTGATATCTTGGAGTCATAATCAGAGTATCCTTTACAATAGATTGCTTTTATTCATAAGCAACACATAAAATCTTGCTACCAGTTTTTATTACATATAGGAACTTATAGTCAGTAGGTGATTTCAATTTTATTTTACCTATATTTGGAAGCCACTGGAGGGTTGTAAGCAAGGGAGGGATAAATCTGATTTATGCTATAAAAATCTCTCTGCCTGATGGACAAATAGGCAACTGCATTAGGTTGGATGGAAGAACAAAAGGGTTAGGAGAATTTTGCAATTGTCTAGGTCACAAGTAAAGACAGTTTTGTGTTTTTTTTTCCAAAATATTAAGGGAGTACAAATGTTTTTGTTACTTGGATAGCTTTTGTAATGCTTGAGTCATGGCTATAAGTGTTCCCATCACCTGAATAGTGTTCATTATACCTATTAGGTAGGTTTTTGTCCCTCCCCTCCTGCCTCCTCTCCCCTGCTTGGTTTCCACTGAGTTTTACTTCCTTCTATGCACACATGTGCTCATCAGTTAGTTCCAATTTAATAGCAAGTACATTGGTGTTAGTTTTTCCATTCTTGACATACTTTACTTAGGTCTCTAGTTCCATCCAAATTGCTGCAAAAGATATTAATTTATCCTTCGAATTGGCGTATGCCAAGTAAGAATTTCAAACTTAGAACAAAAGTAATGGAATAATTCATCTCATGACCTGCCCCCAATACATTGCAATTTTAGTTAGTTCTGTGTTCAAACAGATAACCTTATTCTAACCATTATGCTCCTCACCATCGAATTGGTATTAACTGATCAACTCTTAAGTGCACATACAGCAGTAACATTCATCAGGTGTCGGGAAGATGGGAGAGGGAAGGAGGGAATGGGTATATTCACACCTAATGGGTGTAGTGTGCGCCGTCTGGGGGATGGACACCCTTGAAGCTCTGACTCGGGTGGGACAAAGGCAACATACATAACCTAAACATTTGTACACCCATAACATGCTGAAATAAAAAGGAAGGAAAGAAAGAAAGAAAGAAAGAAGACACATTGACAAGGCAATTGTAAATAAGAAAAATAAATAAAACGTTAGAGACTTTCAGGGCTCTTATCTCTTCCCTATAATGGAGCATCTGAAGTGTATAGAGGTGTGTAGATATATTTGTATGATGTCTGTGTCTGTCCAGATTTGTTGCCCCAGAAGCCTGCTGATTGAATTCAGCTTGGTTACTTCAGGCATCTATAAAAATGGTCTATTAATTTTGACCTTTGTCTGGGAATTTTGAATACAGATATGACTAGAATACCACTGAGTTCTTTTAAGACTCAAGAATCATGTGCATATAATCAATCCATACAATTTATCCTCTTCAGGATAATTACCACGGTCTGTGCCTCTGATTGCCTTTCATTGGTGAAAGCCAGTGAGTACGTCCCCTTCCTTTTGCCTAGAGATAATCATGGGCAATGAAAGAGCTTACAAATACTCAGAGTTTGCTGTCTTGTAACTATCATACGTCAGTTACAGAACAGACCTGGGTATATTTCCTCATATGAACTGTGTTCTCTGTCACTAAGTTCTTAATAGAACAAAGACATTCCATTATTTCTAAATATAGTAAAGTTCTAATAACATTCTTTTTTTCCCACAAAAGGGCCTTCACTGCTTTGAAATCAAGTATGCCAGATTTCTACTTTATTCGACCATGTGTAGACATACTGTCCAGAATATAATTACCTTCTCAATTTTTTATAAATTACTTTTTACATTTGAAAAGAGTTTACAGTTTAATTGCAACATCATATAAATGTCAATTGTTTCAAAAATCTAAAAATGGTTAATTACCTTATCAATACCATAGAACTTAGATCAACTGTGAATTCTTTAATTGGCTAATGTTAATTTGTGTTGACAATTAACCAGGTGTTTAACTGAATGTTTCCTTTATAATGCTTAATTTTTAAAAATGTTCATAACATCAGTTCTCCTCTTCTAAGTAGAGTAAAATTTTAGTATTCATTGTTTTCCTAGTCTTTCATAAAAGGAGGGTGCTTAAGACCCTAAGATTCACAACCAAAATGAATCAAATATGCATTTCTACAAATGAAAGTCAATTTTGCATGTATAATACATACATAAAATGTATAATGTATAGGATATAATGGAAAATATTATATATGGCACATAGCATATCACATATATATTAATAGCATTTCGCTCACTAAGACAGACTACTATTTGGAAACGCTACTCATGACAGTGAGGTGAAATAATTTTAGAATGATACTTACACAGAACTCATTGACAATAAGATATGACCATATCTGTAAGCTGTCACCAAATAGCCTATTTTTTTATTGATCTTAATCACATTATATGTGAATTGTTTAAATTTTACTGTTAAAGTAGTAGAAATAGACATAATACCAATATTTACAGTATTGGACACAGAAAGTTGTTTTATACTATTCAACTTATTATTCAGTAATATTGGAGAGTAGGTGGATAACAGATGAAAGGATCAAACCCAACCACTTGGACCCTCAGCTGCAGGGCCATTTCTCAGGAGAATGGCTGCACACAGGCACAGGTATGCACAGTGTGAAGGTGGACTTAAAGTTTGTTGCTATATAGGTAGGTTTTGTAGTCTGACCCATTTTGGTTTTTTTTAAAGGGAGAAAATCCAGAGACCCTCAAGTGCCGAAAGGAAGCATTTTATTTTAGAACACCAACACCCATGTTAGGGGCTCCAGTTTTCTTTACATATTTTCTCCCATTTTTGTTTTTTTTTTTTTTTTTCCGAGAGAAGAACTGTCAAAGTTTTCCCCTCTGCACAGAACTTCCAGTGTTGCACTGTTATTGTTATAACTTTGTCTCATTTTTAAGATCCTTGGTTGAATAACTCCTAATGGTCTCTTGTCATAGACTCCTTACCCTCAACCAGTCTGTTCTTCTCTTTTCAGTCACAGGAATCTTTTCTAAAAATACGTATTGTACTATATCACTTACTTCCTTGATATACTTCAGTGGCTACTGATTGTTTTTAGTGAAAGACCAAACTGTAGTCTCACCATGGCTGGGTGTCCGTGGTTCCTGCTTCTTTCTTCTGTGTCCCTTACATCTTCTGCTTCTTGTTCTCTGCAGTTGAGCCACACTCGCCCTTGCTCTCTTTCATCCTTCAAAGAAAAGGGCCCATCAGAAGCCAGATCTCAGCTGCAACTTCAGATTCTCATGTACTTCTTCCTGAGAGCTGGCACTTATTGGTTTGACAACCATTAAAATAATTTACAAATTACTTCTTCCTTTCTTCCCTTCCTTCTTGTATTCTTCTATAAATTATGCGCTATCATTTGTACAGGGCTTGGCACACATTACGTCCTAAATAAACACTTTGCAAATAAACAGGTAGTATTTTATGAAGTTTAACTTTGTATGGAATTGAATTTGCTAGAATGTTATTCATAGGTAAGAATAATATGTAATTTTCTTACACATGTGAAATATACATATGTGTGTGTCTGTGCGTCTTCAAAGCGGCTGTGAAATATTTGGAAAACTATATAATAATTTAAAAAGGAATGATGTAGAATTGGCAATCTCTTTTTCTGATAAGAGCTGGAATTTAAATATTTTTGGCCTTCAAGGGTATGCAGCTACTTTTGTATCAATCACTCCTGCTATTGTAGCATGAAAGCAGTCATAGATAATATATTAAAAAATGAGCATGGTTGTGTTTCAGTAAAACTTTATTTATAAAAACAGGTAGTGGGCCAATTTGTGCCAAGGGAAATAGTTTGTTTAACCACAATCCTAAATATTTAAAAAGTTGAATTAAAAAAATGGTTAATGGGGCATAAATTTTTACTGTGCATTGGCAACAAAGACAACCCTCAGTTTCTACTAAATATATAAAGATCATCTAGGTTGAGACTGTTAAAATGATCACGGATTTGAACATTTTATATTTGTTGTGACAATACATAGAATGATTATATCTGAGTAGTAAAACCTTGTGTTCTCTAAACTGAAACTACATAAATAACACGTATGAGCATATTCAATTCATGTAGCTGTGTTTTAAAGCTAAAGGAGAAAGAACAATGAATTCATTTTTATGAGATTTCACTTACCTAATAATCTGCTTGTATCTGGTAAAGAGTTGGGCTACCTAAGACTTCCAATTAAATATATATTCTTTTGGTGGTGATGGTTTTTGATAAAAGCATTGGTTTTGGTGATCATTTTAGATAAAACTAAAACACAAAGACAAAATAAAATAAAAATAAAACATAAAATAAATTTGGTCAAAGTCACATTATATATATATGTACATGTATAGACATTTTCTTTTGTTTTAAAACGTTATAGGTACATGCAAGTTCAAAATAATTTTTTAAAAAAATTAACATAGCAATTTATTTCTTCAATTACATTTCAACAAACAATCACAACACATACTATAATCAAGTTCCCAAAGAAGAGATTTTTATTCTTTTTTAAGAAATGATTCAAGTATTTGGGAGTCCCTTATACTGTCCATGGAATTGTAATGCAGTTATTGTTGATAGGTAAAATACATTAGGCTGAAATCACTTTCAACCCAAATATTCCCAGTAGCTGATGTAAAAAGTTGGATTAGAAAGTGGAAAATCTTATATGTGTGAAAACAACTGTATTGTTACTGTTGCTCACTGCATTGGATTCTTCACTGGGAAGTACTGATTCTCAAGAGAAACATATTGTTCCTTCTCATATTGAGAAAGATGCATGGTGCAGTGCTTAAAAGCCTGAATTTTAGAACCAGACCTGCTGGATTCAGTGGGTATTGTGACTTTGGGCAAGATACTTAACCTCTACGCAACACAATGCTGAAGCTGAAAATCAGGGGAAATAAAAGCACTGTACGTACTTTATTATTTTGTGAATATTTAACATAAATCACTTAGAAGGAGCTGTAGAACTGTTTACTTACTTGTTTTTCCTTAAAATAATATTGGTGAGTGTGTGTTTGAGAATTAAGTTGATTGAACTGGAAAAGACTGAAAAACAGAAACAAACTTTACCATTGTGCACAGTTAAGGGGGAAAAGCCTCTAGCCTTAGCAAATAACTTTACATCCCTGCTCTTCAAAGTGAAATGCTAGGACCAGCAGCTCAACATCACCTGAAGGCTAGTTAGAAATGCAGAATCACCTCCAGCCTCCCCTCAAATCTACAGAAGCACAATCTGCATTTTGTCAGATCCCTAATGATTTTTTAGCACATCCGTGCTTGAGAAAAAGGGTTGTGGGAGAGTCATGCATATGACCGGTAAAAACCTAAGTACCCACTTATACCACTACCCAACACCAGAGTACAGTGCTCAGGTGCTACCTGTAAACCTGCTCAAGCCCTAGGGAAATGGAAGCTAGCCCCATGGATCTTATCCATGAACTTGAAGAAAAGCAGCCTCACAGGTACTATGTGAAGGGCCGTGACTGCTGCAGCCAACATCAGAGATGGCCAATGCTTTAGAGTGTGTGGAGGATTTGTGCAGATTATGCAAAGACAAGACAAATTCATTACTTGGTAAATCCTTTGTCTCAGATAGCATGATTACATTCTAATAGATATTTCTTCTGCTCCTAGTACAGCCAAGTGTCCATTTTCTTGCTTTTCTTCTTGTTCTAAGTTGTAGATCTGTAGAAATTCATGGCTTAGCTCATTATTCACAAGTTGCACACAGGGCTTAACAATTAGTGATTTTATAAAGTTTATATTAATATCACAATTAAATTTATACCAATTCTTGACTTTGACAATTTTGACAACCA
>NW_012136636.1:1519458-1609551 GCF_000956105.1 Propithecus coquereli | reverse complement strand
CATAAATCTATTTTCTTTTTCCTCCAAACAGTGCTAGACTGTCAACAGAACACTCAGATATGAGCAAAGTATAAAAAAATTCAGATGTTTTAGCCTTATTTTTTTAGCTTTGTTGTCTTAAGGACATATTTGTCAAGGGAAGAGGATACAATATAATTTATTTGACCATGTGTTGGTCTCATTTATCACCTTTAAATATTGAAATAATGTGGATCTCTCTGTATTCTCGCCTGAGTCAATGTTAGAGGCAGGCCTGCATAAGACTTTCTTCCCCAGTAACTGCTTCAGTCTCCTCCTCCTGTGCTTCCGCTAATCGCATCCTGATTCCTTCATGGTCATTTCTCTTCAGTCCATCGATTTCTGTTGCCACATTGTCTTTTCTTGGCCTCTACCTGGTTGTCACTTCATTCCTCAAAGCTCCTGCTTCTCAGTAGTCTTCAACAAAAACTAAGGGAAATTAAAATGTGAACTTTAGATACACATTGGTTGACTATGTCTTATCATATGATTTGTTTGTTTGTTTGTTTTCTGTAATCCCTGAAACAAAATTAAACTCTCCGCGGAGGTAAGTGCCAGGTGTTTTGTCATTTCAAACTGTGACTAAGTATCCACCATTTGACAATACGTAACGTAAGCCATCAATTGGCATGTGCCATTTTAATGATGTTTATGACCCTGTAAAATGATACTGGAGGATGAGATTAATTGAGCTGATGGCTCCTGAAATGGAATCTTTAAACATAAGAGACAGATAATCCCGGCAAGAAGGCAGATGCCTCTCTTGAGATCAATCTCCTGAAGGCTTGAAAGATCAGTTTCTAAATAAAGGATTAAAAAACTCATTCCAGTTCATCTCCGTGTGAGCCATACTACAAATGTTTAGAGGTGGCTTAGTAGGTTGGATACACTAAATCCTACTTAACATTCAGGTTATGTAGAGATTGGACTGTTCATACAATTCTGTAAATTATTTGGGATTAAAAAGCCTACTCACGGCCTGGTCACAAGTTTATCAGTCCCTGTGAGGCCACAATCTAGGGTTCAGTACTGCTTGATGAGTTAAGTTACACCATTTTCTAACGTAAATGCATTCTTTCACCAAAACATCTTAGTATCCTCAGGGAACTTACTTGAGGATGACTTTCTATTTTTTCTTTCTATAAATGCAAAGAACGATGCAATTTTTGGAAGCTGCTGAAAACTATAGAGTGGATTGGAAGTCATTAAATTGAATTTATCAGTGCTGAGAGAAGATGATGTAATTGAAATTATATGGTTTTGAGGACTGGGTTTACTATTTTCTGGTTGTGTGGATTTGTCTGAAATGTTTTAACCATTTGTATCTTGATTTATTACCATTAAATAGGAATAATCATGATCATTTGCTCAACTTTACTTTAAAAGATTTGGTAAATATTAAAAGAAATTAAAATATAAAATAATTATGTAAATGTGGTTAATATACTCTAGCATGCTTAGTATTCAGAATGAATTATCATAGAGCAATTTCTATCATGCACATATATTAAGACAAAATAATCATTATCTTTGTTTCTTTATGTCTAATTTGGCTCCTAGGATATAGATGGTACTCAATCTCTGTTATAGTCTTAGATCCCAAAGTTTAAAATATTGTATCATCAAAATTTCTTGAGACTCATTTATTAAAAATTGATTATATAGTTTATGCCATATATTTAATTAGTTGCTTAAGGGAAAGAAATTGCGATTAATTGTTGTAAGGGCTATGAGTGAAGAGCTTCAGGAGCACATAGGTTGGATTTCCCTCAGATTGTTGAGGAGACTCAGGGTCAGGAAAGAATTCTTAAAGGAGATTATGACTCTTCTTAATGTTGATGCTGAAATGTATGGCTTATTCATGTGAATGGATTATGCAGAGACAGCTTTGTAATGGGCCAGTGTGTACCCAGGTCCAGAGGGAAGAAGGGTAGAGGTATGTTTAAAGTACTTCAGAGACTTTGGTAGGCATTGCTACCTATCAGGAAAATTAACAGTTAATCTATATTCCTATCAGCTAGCACAGAGCTTTCTTCTTTCAAGTTAGGTGGAATGTCAAAATACAAGGTTGTGTAAGGGAAAACCACAGAGTTTGAAGGCCTTTATGTTAAGGATTTGGGTTACTTTTCTGGATGCAATACTAGGCATTGGAGATTTATTATCGAAATTATGTTTTAGAAAAAGAGCATATTAGCAAGATTGAGTTTTAGGGAATGAAATGGAAGGCAGAAGGACCAGTTAATAGATATTGTAGAAGGTAGCTGAGGTGACAGAGAATGACAGCCTCAAGGAAGGTGGGTGGGCAGCATGGGAGGTATAGTGAAATTAGACATTAGCATGTTGTTTGCTAATTTTGTGTGGGAGGGAATGGAAAAGGAGGCTCTAATTATTTGGTATCAGAATACATGGATGTATCATTCATTTAAATGAAAAGTACAAAATGATGACTAGTATTTTAGAGGAGTAGAAACCAGTTTTGCATATTATAATACTGGTGCATTTTAAAGACAAACATTTTCCAGGAAGGATTTGAACATGCATGGTTTTTGTGATGGTTAATTTTATGCATTAACTTGACTAGGCTAAAGGATGGCCAGATAGCTCAAAAAACATTATTTTGGGATATGTCTGTGAGGGTGTTTCCAGAAGAGATTAGCATTTGAATTAGCCGACTGAATAAAAAAATCTGCTATCACCAACATAGGCAGGAAGGTATATGTGGGTGGGTGTCATCCAATCCACTGAGGGTCCAAATAGAAGAGAAAGGTTGAGGAAGGGTATATTCTCCCTTTTCTTGAACTGGGATATACGTGTGTGTGTGTGTGTGCATGTGTGTGTGTGTATGCTGGGAAATATTCATATATTTCCATATTCTATTGGTCCTGTCTCTGTGGAGACCAGTAATATATGTCTTTGTATAAGACAGACATCTGTGCTGGGCATCAAAATTCAGTAATCTTTAAGACACATACATAGCTGAAGCAGCGAGGATGGCTGAGATAACCCAGGGAGATGCTGGAAGCAGACAAGAAGTAGGAGGGCCTAGGAATCCTGTGACGCTCCAAGATTTATGTAGGAGTCAAAGAAACAGAGTTTTATACAAGGAAGGAAAGGCAGATAAGAGGACAATACTATTTTTGCAGTTCTCTTTAGACCTGAAAATTCTGTCTGACTGATTATGTTCTTGCATTATATTTTTATTTTACCAAAAATGCTAGATATTTATTCTAAGCTTAACATTGGCTATTTGTATCAATACTGTAACAGAAGGCTAGCAATGGTCCCAGCTAAGATTATTCAACATTAATTTTCTTGGATATTATACTGTAATAAAAATAATCAACTAGAAAGTGTATGAATTAAAAGAAGAATAATTCTTTTCGACGGTGCAATATTCTTTTAAAGATTTATTCACATGCATGCATTTGCTATTCAGGAAACAATGTGTTAAAATTGCTTCTGAAATTAAGATATGATTATTTTAGATAGTATGCTCTCAGGTTGTGAAGAAAGTAAAAAGATAACATCTGTGCTCAATAAGCATTTCCATAAACCATCTAGTAAGTGCCAAACTGCTTATATAGCAATGTGAGAAATCAAGGTTATTTACTTCCTTGCTAATTCTTTGTTATGCACGCCTCTTCCTCTCAGCTCCGCACGGTTTTTTCTTGCGTGTTTTGCCAGCTCTTTCAGTCCCAGATTGAGGGTTGTCAGTTCCTTAAATTCCTTCATAATTCAACCTGTATTAATTCTGTATCCATGTATATACTGTCGGCTTCAAATAATAGAAAACCTGAGTAAAAAGGCCTTACTTTTTTATGAGCTTTATTATCTTATGTAACTAGTCATCTGGATGGAGGTAACCCCAGGGTTGGCTCATGTAGTTCTTTTCTCTGCATCATGCTCACATATTGGCGAGGTCCTTAGCATAGAGACAGAGGTATTTAAGCCAGTTCACTTTACTAGATAGTAAAGGTGGCTCCATAGTTCAGACATCCCAACCCATTCTTCCATGTGTTCCGTTTATTAAGTGAGAAGGGTCTTCTAGACATGACCCAGGTAGACTTCTCTTATAGCCCACTGACCAGAATTGGGTGATGTGCCCATTCCTAAACTAATTACATGCATTGGCACTATTCGCTGAAATACACCAATATTTGTCCCTAGGAGCTAGAGACAGAGCCAAGAAATATAGAAGTGCCTAATACTTCAGCAGAGTAGGGGTAAAGGAGAGGAGGATGCACTTTTAATGAGAAACTACATTATCTGCCACCACTTCTTTTTCTTCTTCTTCTTCTTCTTCTTCTT
This sequence comes from Propithecus coquereli, assembly GCF_000956105.1. Taxonomy (NCBI): domain Eukaryota; kingdom Metazoa; phylum Chordata; class Mammalia; order Primates; family Indriidae; genus Propithecus; species Propithecus coquereli. The sequence goes on along the minus strand of NW_012136636.1, from coordinate 1,605,225 downwards.
CTGTATATATAGAATGGAGCAGTTCAAATCTTTCCTTCCCTTTTAAACTTTAATCCTTCTGAAGTGAGAGCAAGTTCAAGTCAAATTAGCTCTCCTGGTCACAAAACTTATTCATTTTATTTCTTTCAGCTTCACATTTTTAAACATGAGGTTCACTCAGCTTAGACTGTAATGAACTTCAGATTTCTGATTTCCTGTGGATCTTTGCACTGTCAGGCAACTGCACTTTTTTTGTAAGGACATTGTTTACTGCTTGGTTATTTCTTTCAGGTAACTTTTTCAGCAGAAATAAGATGTAAGGTTAATATCGTATGTCTACTACATACCAAGTAACTGTAGTTTCAATAAATAGATTTTCCAAATAGAAAAAGTGAACTCATTATGAAATCAACTATTTGATGCTTGTCTGGAGAAGCTTGTTTTGTTATTTTCTTAATGATGAGTCCATAGTGAATGATAATATAGTATACATTTCTACATGCAAGTTTGCTGCTTAATGCAGAGTTTTAAAAATTTTAGCTACAATCTCATATTCATTTTTAAATCTGCATTATCATGAAGTGAAAATATTATGTTCTTTAAATAATAAATAGGACTCTCTTATCCTGTCTCACTTGGACATTCCATGAACTTTTGCTAGTACTGCTACTGAGTGTGAAAATATTCACCAATATACTTACTCATGCAATAACTAGGTTAATAATTGTTACCTGTTGTAGGATGCAAGACTACTAGAAAAACATCCTAGAATTGCTAAACATTCCATTTGAGAGAAATAATAATGTGAAGCTAGTTTGACATATGCAGTTTGGCTTCTTCTATATTTCTAGTCTCAACCACTGTCCCTGAAGTACAGCCACACAGAACCTCTCTCTGAGCTTGGAATGTACAGATCCTACCACAAGCTCATGGTTTTCTACGTGGTATTCCTGCACACAGAAAATATATGCTTCTTAATATGCCCCTAACTACAATTTCCCTGTCACCCCAGCGTGCAGAAGCACATTCATGTTTCCCCAACACACAGCTAAAATTCCTGCCCTCGTTCTCCATCACTCTCTCCTCCCAGGCCACCTTATCTATAAACAATTCCCTGACTCCACTCCTCACAGCATCTTTCTGGTATTCTTCCAGATATCTCAGTTATGACCATACTGGGCCCTCAACATCTTAAGATCTTTAGTTTCTTCTTTTTATTTTTATTTTTCCCCCAACTGTCTATCCCCTTCCTGTCTTAACTTCATTTCTTTCTATATGTATCAAATATTTCATGATCCCTTATTTAATCCAGCCTTTGGTTGGTTTCCAAAACTCTCTAGAGCTCTTAATCTTTGCAAAAATCCCATCCCTGAATCAATTTAATTGTTGACTTTCTTCTTGCTTTCACTTTATATACTAATTTTAAGTGTAAAAATCACATATTAACATATTGTTAATTTATAATCTCTAATTCAAATTGAGACCCTAAAAAGCCACTGAAACTTCTCCCTTCCCTGCTGGCCAGGACAGTCAATGAAAAAGGCATCATATCTTGGGGGGAATAGTGAAAATTAGCTCCTCTTAAAGATCTAAAGGATGCATGGATGGTGATGTCTATCATATCTTCATTTAATTTTCCAGTCTGGTTCCTTCAAAACTGGATGGATACTGGAGAATGCCTATGGAATTCCTCAAGCTCAAACAAATGGCTTTTGATTTGACAAATGACTTCTTTCCTATCTGAATCAAGAAAGAGGATCTGAAAATATGTCTCATTCATACAAACTAAAAAAAAAAAAAAACAATGCATATTTAATATAATGCCTCAACACTATGTTATCTCATTTGCCCTTTTTCACAACATAGACTGAAAAGATCTGGACCATCTGAATACCTTTGCATAACATCAAGTATCAATTACTTCATGTTTATTACACAGGTGAGTATAAGTTGGCTCATATGATGGAGGCCTTGCTAAAAGACATGTCATCTGGAGGTTGGGAGGTAAAGCTTTTAGAAATTCCATAGCCAGGTACATGCCAGGACATTGTCTTCAAAGGTAAGATTAATTGCTGCATTTTTCATTTTCTTTTACAAAGAAGGAAGAATAAGACCTGATATTTCTCCTGCAGTCCTAGAGCCAATTCAATTAACATATAAGAACACTGCTCTGGACAAAAAAAAACAGACAAAATGGAAGTTTGATTGCCTTGAACAGGGCCCTGAGGAAAAATGGGCTCTATGGCCTGCTGCATGGGCCACACAATCTGAAGACTCTATGATGATGTACAAGATGATGGTGAATAAAAATGCAGTCTAAAGTTTGTGGCAAGTCTGAAGGGGAGAACCACAATGTAGACACTGGTTTTCTGGAGCAAGGTTATGCGAACAAACTACAGCATAAAACAATATACCTTTTGAAAAACCACATACTACTGGGATTTGGTAAAGACTGGACACTCAACCATGTAGACAAACTAACCAGGCATCCAGAACTGCCTACCCTGAGTAGTTCTGGTTCTGCAGTCCTCTGCCCCTGCAGGTAACAAAGGTGGTGGGCACAACAGCAGTCCACTTACAAGATATCAATGGTATATCCAGGATTAAATGGGACTGGAGGCCACACAAGTTGCACGAGATGATAGCCTAGACCTCCACTTCTCTCACCTGGTTTGACCAGCACATTACCTTCAATTCATACCTGTAGTCCTATGGGATGTTCCCTATGACCAGTTGAAGGAGGAGGGAAAAATCCAAACCTTACATTGTGGATAAGTTGGCTTAGTGTATGGTATAAACTATAAAAAAATAGTTGGCAAATACATTTCAGCTTCATTCATGGGTAGACTTGAAAGATAGTAGCAAGGAAAAAAAAAAAATTCAAGTGAGCAATGTTGCAGGCAGTGGACCTGATCATCTACTTTGTATGGAATGAAAAGAGACCCAAGGTTAGGTTATAATTCATTTATGAAAATTGACCTATAGTCTGTCTGGCTGAACAGAAGCCCAAAAGGAAAATGTTTGGAAGATATAAGTCAAAATTACATGGATTAAATGAGTGTGAATGAAGATAGAAATCAAGCATGGAGTCTAAATTCCACTGTATCACACATTAACACTCATCAGAAAGCATGTGACATGGAGGTGGCAACAAACAAGTAGACAAAGTGATTTATCCATTTAATGTTAATCATCCCTTGTTCATAGCCACCCCAGTGTTGGCATAAGGGGCACATGGACAAAGTGACCATGGGGGCAGAGATAAGGATTATGCTTGGGCTCAGCAGCACAGGCTAGCACATGCCAAGACTAATCTACCTATTGCTGCTTTCTAAAATCCCACATGCTAGCAACAGACACCAATGCACTATCACACGAGCAGATCAAGTGACCACTAGGTAACAAATCAACTCCAATGGGTTCCCTCCTCTCTGGAATAGATAGACATTAATTATCATGGGAATGGACATCTGTTCTGGTTGTGGGTTTGCCTTTTCTCTTCACAGGACCTCAGCCATGATCACTATTCAGAAAATTGTGGAATGCATGATCCACAGGCATGAAATCACACACAAGATAGCATCTGACTAGGGAAACTACTTTACAGTGAAGGAGATGCAGAAGTGAGCCCACGAGCATGGGATACATCGGCTGCATTGCCTTTACAGCATCCAGAAGCTGCTGAAGTGACAGAGATTGAAATGGCCTGGTACAACTAAAACACCCACTCAGAGGCAAAATCCTATGAGGTTGGATACCATTTCCCAAGATGCATTAAATGAAAGTAATTTTTATGTTGATATATTCCCATAAGAAGAGTGCATGAGTCTAATTACCACAGGGTAGAAGCAGAATTACAGTCCCTCCACAAACCTACTGGAAGACTTTGTCCTTGTCACTATAGTTCTGAGCTCTGCAGGGTTAGAGATACTGATCCCCAAAACACAGAAAGTGATACTCTTTTTCAGTGGCATACCAAGGTTCCCATTGAAGTATACCTACAGATGTTGCTGGGAACTTTGTGCACTTGGTGCTCAGGTAAAAGGGGTTGTGATTTTGTCAGTGGCAATTGACCATGGTCAGCAGGAGAAGGTTTGTTTGCTATTATGCAGTGTGAATAGGTAAAAATACATATGAAACTCAGGAGACTCTCTTGAATGGTCAGATTCAGGCCTTTCAGGAATGAGGAATTGGATCACATCACTAGGTAAGCCACCAAGATTAACAAGGTTGATAGCTGAAGGCAGGGGAAATTTAGAACAGAGAATAGAGGAAGGAAGCAATGAGTAGTATTTTTGTCCCTAACAGCAAATAGAATACCTCCCTCTTCCAAACCCCATTCCAGTAGCAGGAAGAAAGGCCCATCATGGCCCTAAGGGAGTTGCTCTCCAAACTGTATGGGGAAGTGGATGAAAATGGCCCAAGAAAAGGAGTGTGGCACACATGTACGTACATGACTCATATCCTCCTTCCAGAAAAGATGTTTTGCTCAGTTGTGAAGAGTATGGTTAACTCATAGTCTATATATTTGTTTCTTTAAGATTTTCTTTAACTTTTCGGCCAAGGTCACACTCATATCAGAATAGCCTTCAGTCAATAACTGAGCAAGGTGATCATATAAAATTCTAACTATTACAACCTAATGTGGCTTTTCTTGAATCAGAGTTCCCTCATGGTCTGTCAGATTTCCTCAGGTGTGCAGCACACTGAAGATTTTCACAGCCTTCTGTTTTCAAATTGAAGTAGAGAGTAGAAGGGTAGTTATGTTTCTCTTCTAGTTCCTTCTTTCTTCTCAACTGAGAGCCTTTCTCAATAATTTCAAACCATTTTTTATTTTCATTTGCTGCCTATAGGCTGAAGGACTCCAAGATCTGTATCCCAAGCCTGTATCTCCACTGAATTATGTTTTCCAAAAGGCCTTCCCTTTGTTCCGTTTCATATATATATATATATATTTTTTTTTAAATAGAGACGGGGTCTTGCTCTTGCTCAGGCTGGTTTTCAACTCCTGAGCTCAAGCAATCCTCCCGCCTCAGCCTCCCAAAGTGCTAGGATTACAGGCGTGAGCCACTGCACCCTGCCTGTTCCATTTCATCTTTATTTACCCCTGATATTGTGCTTACCATAAAATAAATAATTTGTTATGGTTTTGTTTCTCACTATCTACATCATCTTCTAAGTCTTGGATAAGTCTCATTTTGGGTTCCAATTGCTCTAAACATCGATGTTTTGAATAAGCACCCTCAAGCTACACCTTGAAACAACTTATTAGATCAAAGGCAGAAACCTATATCCAGTTCTTTGGCATAGAGCTTGACCCAAAAGATGAACTATACCAACAAAACTCTTGTTCAGGATTTTTCATTAAAACCATACAAAAGGAAGCTTTTAGATTCTCAATGACAATATTTATTTGTTGAATAAAAGAATGAGTGGTGTAAGGGCCATGGTATTCTATAATTTATATGTATAATTCAGCTTCCTGCCAATTCCTGAAATTAGTTTTTGATGCCCCAGTAGAGTTGATGCATTGATATTTCTGGCCAGTTAGCATTTATGGTTATTATTCTCTTCTCTGAATCTCTCCGTTTACTAGGTATCACCCTCTCTCCATGGAGCACCACAAAGGAAATAATGGTGCCTACCAGGCAGTGCTGTTTTGTGCGCTCAATATTTCCAATTACATTTGTGGTCTTTGAGATGTATTTGGGGGCACATTATACAACACAGCCTGAAGTATTAGAAGAGAAATATTTTCAAATAAGACTAACATTTTATTTGAGCTCTTTTGTTAACAAGGAACTCATTGAAGAAATCTTAGTACATAGAATGCTTTCTTTAAGAACAGAGAAATAGATCTCTTAGGATTACAGGTCTCGGAAAACAAACTATTCAGGCAAAGTTCAGAACAACTAGAACAGGATGCAAATCAATCCTGGGCATTTGGGGTTACTCAGTTTTGCTTTTGTATCTGCTTCATACTGTATCACTCCATTTATTTTTCATTTCTCTTTACTGTGTATCTTATATTTGTGATTTCCTTAATCATAGTTTTGGCTCTTCTCTGACTTCTTTTTTTGGAATCAATTTATGTATCTTTCAAAATTTAGCTTCCTGCAAAATTTCTTTCTTGACACTTTCCTGTTCATATTCCTAACAGGTAACCCAATTGGTTTAGTAACCAATAATCATTCTTACCTTGTAGAGTATGTACTGTGTGTCAGGGTATATTATGATTTATTAGGTGCATTATTATCTCTATTATTACATCCATTGGATAGAGAAGGAAATTGAGGCGCAGAGAAGTTCTTTATTTTTGCTTAAGCTTAAAAACATACAAAATGAAGGAGACAGAACTTGGACCAAGGCCCTCTTGTAGACTCTCCCACGTAAAAGTGTGTGCATTTTACTGCACAACCACGTAGCTTGCTCTGAGATGACTAGCACTAACCGGGTCAGGTGGGGTGAAGTGAAACAAGCTATGACTGTGCAGACTCAACTCTGCACAAGAGATTCAACAGCAATAATTTCCTTCAGAAGGAGTTGTGATTGATAGGTCAGAAAGGACATATTACAGTGGAGTTTGAATGCCATGCTAAGAAATTTATACTCAATTATGGGAGCCAATTATGGAGGCTCAATTTTTGGAGGATACTTTGGCACTATCTAAACTTTTTGTCTAGTGAACACTGCTAGAAATTACATGTACAGAAGAAACATTGTGTGGCAAGGTATGTGCAAGTCATCAACCAATCTGAGCTAAGCAATATTTGGTGTGAATAAAATCAGCCACACAATTCCCCATTTTCCATTAATGCATGAGGGTTCAGCCACTGGAGATAAAACTGTGAATGAGGGTAAGGACACTTTCAATGGTTGCACATGGTGCCCTGGCTGGAGATGGAGGCCAGTGAAATAAAATGGAAATGAAGAGACTTAAGGATAAGAGAAAAATTGTGGCCCTCATTCTTCTTTTAATTCCTCACAGCAACACCTTGTTCCTCCTTATTCTCAAGAGAAAGTGGCAGCTATAAGATATAAATTTATTCAACTTCCCGCTTCCTCCTAAAAATTTATCTTCTTCTAAGAATTCTTATCTTCAATCTTTCCGTATTAGGGGAAACTTTTTGTTCCTCTTATCTGTGGCTAATACTGTATTCCTCATCTCTATCCCATAATATTGCATATTGTATTAGTTTATTTGTGCTGCTATAACAAAATATCTGAGACTAGGTAATTTATCAATAATAGAAAGTTATTTCTCACAGTGATGGAGGCTGGGAAGTTCAAGATCAAGGTGCCAGCAGGTTTGGTATCTGATGAAGGCACAGTCTGTCTGCTTCCAAGACGGGGCCTTGTTGCTGTCTCCTCCTGAGGGAAAGAATGCTGTGTCTTCACATGGTGGAAGGGTGGAAGAGCAAAAAGGGCTCAGATAATTCCCTTCAGCCCTTTTAGAAGGTAGTTAATTCCATTCATGAGATTTCTGCCCTCATGACTTAGTCACTTACTAAATATGATATTAGTACTATCATGTTGGTGATTAGGTTTCAGCATATTAATTTGGGGGACATATTCAAATCGTAGTACATACTATTGCATTTTGTCCTTTTATTCTTCATTTTTAGGATTCCTATGGCACCCATTAAAAAGTACACACAAAAAATGGCTAATAAATGTATGAAATTAATTGGTATATAGGTCATTGGGTTTCAAATTATCAAGAGTTGGTGAAGTTTAGATTAAAGTAAACCAAAAAGCTACCAACCTTGCTGTTGAAGTTGGAGCCCACTGGAAAGTAACAGAAAGAATTGTGAACTCAGACATTAATGAGTTATTGATGTTATTGAGGAAAGTGGGTACAGGCAAGAACATTCAGATCAGATTTTGAAGATAGTGGCATAACACTGGTATCAACGAATGGTAGACATAATTTATATATCCAAGATAAGATAAATTAAAAGCGAAGGCAGTGTTCTAATTGGAAACAATAGTAAGTCTTAAGGAACAGCCTCCCAGGCTAAACTAATTGCTAAGCATCTCTCTGTTTCTAAGATGCTTCACTCTCACTTCTATTATTGTCAAGTTAAGCATATAATAATCCTTCTTCCGTTAATTGAATGGAAAGGATATTTTTCATTGCTGCATTTTTAAGATCCCTTTACTGGTGATGCAGTGGTCATAAGCAAATTCTTGTGAATAAGTAATTGAATAAATTGCAAGAATTCATGCATGCATGAATGTGCTGACACTACTCCTGCTCCCTTAAAAGTCAGAAAACAGGAAAAGTGATCTGAGTTTGAAAAACTTGCAAAGAATTTAATGTCCTCTGATAATTTCATAGGGAGGTAAAATGAATGAAAAAAAGTTTAGAATATAAAGATGAATTGTCATTTTCTTCTCCTGAAAAGTGGGAGAAGTAAAATGCCCTTCATTCCTCATTTCTAAACTATGGGGCCCCACTGTGTTATCTCCTATAGGCCAGGGATTCTCAGGACATGGAAGACAAAACAACTGGGGCCTCACCGTAGGCCCTGACAATCTCCAGGAGTGTGCAGGTACCACAGCTCAGCAGTGATGCTTCATGGAGGGAAAACGAGATGGATAACAGGCATCCTGCAGAGGGCTGCTGCTCTCATTTCCTCACCAACCTATGCCCCTTTTTGTTGGTTCCTAGCCAGGCTGTTGCAAGAGACTTTGTATCCAGACACCCACTGCATGGGAAAAGAGGGCACGTTGTTTGCCTAGAATGTATTTCTTATCCTAATTATGATTTTTTTAAAAATTTCCAGAGATAGGCTGTGTTTTTCAAATAGTTATTAAAATGAGAAGTGTCAGATGAGGATATAAAATTATAACTGATCCAAAGCATTTCAATAAACATTTTAAAAGTTTTTCAGAAATATAATTAAATACTTCCAACTCATCTGGATAGAAAGCTTTCGGTGGTACAGAGATTACTTTCTTGACTCTAACCTTCATGGTTCTAATGAAAGCTGAGTTACTTTTACAGTTGCAAATATGGAAAAGTCTAGCTGTAAATAAACAATTCGGAGAATGAGCTATTTCTGTTTGAGCTAATGAAGAATGACATGTAAAGGAAATACTATTCAGATAAAAAATAAATGGGCATTTCAAAGTTTGCCTTAGATTTGGGGCTTGCTATTCCTGTGTACTGAAAACCTTCTGTTGCATAAAACACTGAAACTTGTTTTCCATTTCCAACAACTACTCATTTCTTATAGTCTAAGGTGGAATTTTTTCAACTTATAATTGTTATTTATGAAGTTGTCGGAGGTGTTAATAAGACCACATTAATAAAATTCCTGTCCGAAATGGAATACTTAGTAGACTAATGGTTGAGTAGCAGCAAACACATTCAACTGGACTAAGTTTAAAAATATGTCTAAGTTCCTTCCCTCAATTAGGGATACAGAACACCCAAGGCTTAAGGTAGGATTACAAAATTTATACTTCTATGCCAAGACCAACTCTAATGTGGGATCCAGATTTTTGCTGAAGTGTGTCATGTTGTGGAAAAGGAACATGCACAGGCTTCACTGCAACTTATTTAAAGGTTAATGTTTCTTTTTGCTGTTGTTGTATTGGTAGTATAAATTTGCTTGATTTTTCCCACATATATGTCTTAATTTCAACCAGAAGTTGTGTGAATGTGTGCTTGTGTGTTTCTTGGCTGTATGGGAGTAAGTGTGTATATATGTCTGTGAGTCTCATAAATTATAGTGGTCTTAAATATATTGATTGTATTATGGAAAATGAGTATTTGGGCAATATATCCCGCTGTGAGCAGTTTCTACACTCATGGCTTAATGACCATGATGTGTGGTTGATATAAGGGACCTGATGGGCTTGCACTGGCCACTTTGGTCCAGTCTATGAGCAGACTGCTGTGGCAGAGGATCCGCCCTTCCCTGCTGTGCATTCAGAGCTGGTTGCTTCAGTAGGGGTCAGAAACCTGACCTTGATTCTCCGGTTTCTATCCCTCCTCATAATTGATGCATTCACATGAGGAATTTGCCTGTGTTCAGTTCCCTTTCCATACATTTGACTTCTAACAAATCAGGTTATTCCTGACTAAGTACTCTGCCAATGCTTAAAGATAGCTAAGATACTAACTTCTTGACTATTTTTCGGAGCTGTAAATTCTATTGGATTGTATGAATCTGACTGCGGAATGCAGCCCTCTAGCAAGAATATTGCAATTTATAGATGAAGAATTTTAGGAAATTTTGAAATAAGGACAAAATATTCTTGACTCGTGCTAGGGTACCAAATCAACTCAGGGATGAATGAAATGGAAAGAGGCAGGGACATAACTAATCAGACATAAATGGAAAGAATGAGAAGGAGACCAGAACAGGTGTCAGAGAAAAATGCTATTTAGCCAAATTATGTCAATAATTTGGCAGAAGGACAACAGGAACAAAAACCCTGACTATTAGTCATTTGTTTTGGGTAGCAATAGAGAACTAGTGCTCAAGTTGAGTCAGTGTCTTAAACGAAGAAAAATAAATGGCATGAGCTATTTATGTGAATTTAATTAGCATTATTTGTAGTCAAAGGAAAGAAAAACAAAATAAAACAATGCCCTCGACAATACTAAAACACAGCAGAAGAGTTCTCTATGGATAGTTGTCATACTATATACATACATATTATTAAATGGCAAATGGCATTTGATATTATAAACATGTTCAATCAGTGCAAGTAAATGACCTAGGTTTAGTCAAACGCCATGATTTTCTTAATTAGACATATTGTATGCATAGCAATGTTTTAAATTATCTTTGGTACAATTTGGAAACTTTAAAACTAGATTGCACTTCTGCGAGGACTTTGACAGATAAACTTGGTTTTGCCAATGGATTTAAAAGGAACATCCAGTGAACTGAAGCCCTGCAAGAGAGACATAAACTTTGACAGCATCTGGTTCTGTCTGTGCTTAAATCAGACCCCCTGCTCTTGTCATCATAGGATAATGATTGAAAGTAATTATAATCACTTGCCTGAAAGTGACCCTGGGAGAATCTTGCACACTTCCACCGGTAGTCTTTCCAGTTGCATGAAATGTATTTCTTAAATTTACATCTCAAAGAAAAGGAGATATGAAAAGTGAATAAATAAAATGTACATTTTTAAAGATTTTACAATGATTTGTGCTCACTCATTAGTTCATTTGCCAAATTCATTTATTCCAGTTCGTGGTCATGGGTGGCTGGAGCCTATGCAGCAGCTAAGGATGCATGGTGGGGACCAACCGAGGACAGGACGCCGTTCCCTGGCAGGGCACACTCACACACACCCGCACACTCACTCAGACTGGGACAGGGTAGACACGCCAGTTCACCTAACACGCACAACTTTGAGAAGAGGGAGAAAACCGGAGGACCTGGAGAAACCCCACGCAGATGTGGAGAGAATGTGCAAACTCCATACAGACAGTGGCCCTCAGCTGAGAACCTATTTTTTTCCTCATCAACTCATAATTGAAATAACATTGAATGAAAAGACATTATTTGAGGACCTGCTGTATATTTTTTAATCTGTGTGAAATAACACCCCACCCCATGTCTAGAAATGTATTTTAAACATACAAGTCCATTTTTATTGAAATTATATACCAGATTTCTTTTGGTAGTATTTACCTGATATAACTTTTTCTTTTATTTATAAGCTTTCTGTTTTATATTGTGTTAGGCATGGTTCATATAAACCTAATATAGTTCATTTCTTTTACTGGCTTAAACTGTATATTCAATATTTTTAAAAATATAGAAATTAATACACTCATGTTGACTGAGATTACTGACATATTTGGATTTATTAATGCCTCCTTATTTCCTAGATTATCTGTTTCTTTTATTCTTGTATTTTTTTTTAATTTTTTTTCTGTACTAAATTTTCTTTTCCATTTTTTCCTACCAATTTGAGAGTTATACACTCTTTTTCTTTTTAGTGGTCACAATGGAAACTTATACATATAAGAAGTAAATTATGTCAACTTTAAATCAATACGTTTTCATTGTGCCAATGATAGGACCATAGAGCATACTAACATATAACTATTTTTACTTTTCTCCCCCAGTAGTTAATATCAAGATTTCTATATTGAAAATTTCACTGTACTAATAAAACAGTAATGTTTTAAACATTAAATTTTGTTTAGATTTTATAACACTTTTTGCATTTTTATCATTCAGTATTCCTTCTTTCACTTCAGAAATTCCTTCTTGTATAATTTTTGATCTTCAATTCTACTCTTACGCATACACATACACACACACACACACACACACACACACACATATATATATAAAGTTTGTTAGTAGTTAAGCCCTTTCATTCTTTCTGTCTTAATTTTTTTCATGTTTGCTTTTCGTCTTGAGAGATAGTTGTGCGGGTATTTAATTCCACCTGGTCACCAGTTTATCTCTGCTCCCATGCCTGTCCTAGCCCTGGGGAACCGACAATGGCAGGTAAGCAGAGAAGGGTAGTGACAAGGAACCTGGAGAAACCTACGGAACCCCCTTCTCTCCTCCAGGTGCCTGTCAAAAATCAGAAAAAGGACTGGCAGGAATGGACTTTCAAAGTGGATGAATGACCAACAATTCTACAATAGACTGAACAGAACTTTTAAAGCCTGAAAATGAGGATAATGATTAATAGTTTAGAGTAACCAGAAAGTTATGAAATCTATTTCAGATATTATTTAAATGATGGGAAAGGAATTCTGGCATAGAAGGGAGAAAAGTCAGCATAAAAAATATCTATTTTTCCTCCTTATGCCTCATGAAGACTATTTGGATCAAATTGGTTTAAACAATATTTTAATCTCTCTCTTAGATTCATAAGTGGTCAAATGGTTTCAATCCTTACAAAATTTGCCCCACTCCTTGCATTTAATTAAGAATAAATTTACTGATAGACGTCAAAAGTTAGTTTCATCAAATTTTCCTGTAAATCATAGCCAATGACTCAGCCAAAGTGGACTCTGAATGCATTTGGCAGTGCATATTTACCTTATATTTTCTTTTTCTTCCCCTCAATTTATCTATCCTTCATGCCTCTGTGCTCAGGAATTTGTGGGTGAGGCTTTAGAAACTTCTAACTTGAGTTAGAGATAATTATTTTGCTTAATACAGGCTTACATTAGTTAATGAAATGATCATGCAGAAAACCATAGTAGTGGTAATACTAGTTCTGTTAGTAGTTTAAATGATTTATTAGGCAGGTTAAGGTGGCAGGCTAAAAAGGAAAAAAAAAAAAGAGCGTGAAAAATCCCCATCTTTCATAGCTTTAAAAAGTTGGCTCTGTTGTGTGGCGTAATTAAGTCAACAGTCTGCTGGTCGGCAAGCATGCAGACAACTGTTCCCCTACTGTCACCAGTAAATTCATAGGTCTGCACTGTTCCCAAGGGCTGCTGTGTACAGCCTTTTCTAATGTGTGGTTTACACCTGGAAAATGCAAGATGGAGGGGAATGTCCCATGGATGATAGTAGGCTAGACAGAGAAACAGGCATGTAAAATATTATTTATAGCTTACCTGTCAAAAATCCCTGGTAGTTGGGGCTTAGTTTGCCCCATTAAAACATATAGTTTTATATAGGTAGAAAAATTTTCATATCATTTTGACACTCTTTAGCAAACTTATCCCAAGCACATTATGTTATCAGTTTCTGGTTTGCTTTTAAATCAATGACCTTAAAATTGCTTTCAGGTACTAAGATTGTCTTTGAATTTTGGAGAAAGGAAAACAACTGTTTATTATCTTTCTTAATTTTTCATTTAGAAAATTTTAGATTGTTAATAAACACATTAAATAGTGGCAAATCTATAACGATAATGAAACTTATAAAGTTTAAAGAGACAGACATAGGTGCAAATGCAAATCTGAAATTTTACCTATTCAGAGAAGGAAGGCATTGACGTAAGAGCTAACATTTTACTCATTTAGCGTAAGGCACAGTTCTGAGCACGTTATATCGACCCCTCGTACGTTACCAGTGACACTATAATGTAAATATTGTTTTCAATTTAATAGATGATTAAATGGAGGAAAAGATATGTTGATAGTTGGTGCGTAGCAGAGCTGAAATTTGAACCCAGTTGGGACTTAGGGCCTGTATTCATAAACTCTATAATAAACTGCTTTGAGAAGGAGATGGGGGTTGAAAAGTTTGTTGTGTGGCAATGGTGGCTTTGGTTGCAGTTATGGTTGTGATGATAGTGGTATTAAACAAACAAAAACTCCACTTGGAATTATGTTGCATGTAATATAGTAAAAAATGATCTTCATACATTATGAGCCAAGGAGTATTTCTATCCATATTTTTCCTGCAAGAAAACTAACACTGAGAAAGGTTAGGTAATTTACCCACAGTCACAAAGCTAATGCATTACAGAGCTAGGACTCTCCCTCAAGAAATCTGAATCTAATGCCAATTCTCTTGTCTTTGCTTTTCTGAAGGTATGTGATAACATCAACATACTTACTGCAGCATAAGCACTGAGCTAGTTCATTCTTTACTAAGGGTCACTGTATCATTAAAGTGCTATGCTGATTTAAGTCTATGTCCATTTCTGATTTCCATTGAAATATCCATATAGATTAAGTGATGCTCATTATGTTAGAAATTTTTATTTTAATTATATAGTAGTCACTATATTCACAAATAACCAGACTAGCTTTGAAAAATTATAGGTCTTCATTATCAAACTATGCAGACTAAACATTATTTTTAATTTCTAATCCACAGTTTTAAATTATTTTAGTACAGTGAATGTCCACATTTACCATGATAAAAGGAATCATGAATATTATAAAAATATGGTACAGTAAGGTGTTTTATTTATTTATTTTTTTGAGACAGAGTCTCACTCTGTTGCCAGTAAGGTGTTTTAGACTTGATCATATAATGAAGATAAGAAGACCAAGGAAAATTTCCATTTGGTAGGCTAGAAGTAGTGACATATTTAGCAGAAGGTGTGTAACAAGAGAAGTTATTTTGGCTGGTAATGAGGACATTCTATGAAAATGGGAGTTGAAGAGATGGAAAATATGGTGGCCTGCCTTGGGTCTTCCCAGTGCATCGGTATGCAGCAAATATGCTGGTTGGGAGACTTCGAGTTAGCAAATAAAATTAATAAGCATTTAGAATATTGAAAAATATTTAACATTGTTAAATAATTGTAATTGCATATAGTCATATTCTTTTAACATAACTATGTTAATTTTGCATGTTATCCTAATACATATATATTTTCTTTACCATTTGGTGGTCCTTTTCACTTAATAGTATTTAATTTTCTCTATAACTTCATGTTTGTTATTTATCTTATAATTGCTATGTAACTTCTATTTATGTTCCTGTGCCATAAATTTGAATGGCTATTCTTGTATTTGCAACATTTGCTTTGCTTCTGAAGTTGTTGTACTGTGGGAAGTTGGATGTATAGGACCCTATGACATGAAATTTTTGGAAGGCTAAGATCATGATTTTTTCTTACTTAAAACCTTCCAATTGTTTCCTGTTGCTCTTAGAATAAAATCCAAAGTTCTCTCCATGGCCTCAGCCTGTCTGTGATGTGACTTGTGACTCCTCTCACCACCCTCCCTTTTGGTCACTGTGCAGCAGTCACACTGGCTCCTTGCCATTCCCCCGATCACCTGAAGCTCCGTGCTTCTTCCTGACCTCCGCACCTGCTGTCTCTTCTGCTCAGAACGCTCTTCCCCCAGCCACCTCATGACTGACTTCCTTCCCTCACTGAGGTCACTGCTCCGAGTGTGCCACATCAGTGAGGACTTCATGGCCACCCTGTCTAAACTGACTTTGCATCCCACTTTTATCTGCTTGTTCTGCTTCATTGTCATTCTTATCATTTATCTATATGAAATATTATAATGTATATACTTTTTGATTGATTTTTTCCTCTACCATAATGTTAATTCCATCATAGCAGAGATTTTGTCTTTTTATTGATTGACCTATCCCCAGACACAAAGTTTATGAACGATAACAAAATAAATGAACCATAAACGGATTAATGATTCCCCTTAATAGCTTCCTAATAGCCTTTCCCCTATCGTATGAAGTGGTCTAAGATAGCATCTAAAAGACTCTAGGAGTTGAAAGGGCCAGATTCCAGAGCCTCACTCTTTCAACCCTGATGCTTTATGAAGCTCTATGCCTTTGGGCTTTGGGTCTTAAGCTGGTTATGCGAAGTTGGGAGTAACTGTGGGATGTTTGTAATTCACCGAGGTTTGGTACATTATGGGAGAAGACAGTCCCCACTACATGACAGTCACTGGGATTGTTGTCTGGACTTCAGGAGCTAATTGGCTCCTGATCATTTTCCAAAATTGATCACGTCTCCTCTGTGAGTCCAGTAACTTTATTTTTACTTAAAACAGACAGGTGTGGTTTCTGGTGCCCTGAATGTGTTAGGAATTTCAACCTCAGTCTCAGCAATCAACCTTTGTCTGCAAGCCAGCCTCTGCTATGGTACATCACATTGCCAAATGTCTGCTGCTTCTTTCTTTCTGAAACCATCATATCCAGTAAGCCTATCAAGGTCAGTAGTGAGACTAGGGATACCATTTTAATTTTGTGTTAATAGCTGCAAAGTCACATAAATGTGGGTAAAGTTTCCAGTAACTTGGAGTGAACACCTCTCAATGTGCTGTGTTGAAAGCCTTTCCCTCAGTAGCAGTTTAAATGTATAATTATTTTTGTAATTTTAAAATGTTGCAGCAATTAGTGCTTATTGTGAAAGCTGTTAATTTCATACACAAAAACAACTTTTAAGGATTTCAACTGATTAAATAAATGGGGTAAAGATTGATAGATAATATGAAAGTAGCAAAACTATGTTAGACAGATAAGCTTAGTTATTTTTGAGGAAAGACAGGTCTGCAAAAATTTAAATTACAATCCAGATTAGTGTAAGAGAGTAGGTTATATCATAAATATTATTGTAAAATTCTTTTGGGTATTAAAATTTATAATATTACACTCAAAAAATTTAAGAGCTATATTGAGTTTTTATTTGTTGAATTCCATTAGACCAAGTCATAGAAAATGATTCTCTGTGTAATTTTTACACCATGTCCTAGTAAATAAAATGTATTTGATATCTGAAAATAGTAAAATAATGAAAACTACAAAATAAAATAATTGAAATCCAATAAATTATTTTAATCTAGATATTAAAAATATATAAAGAGTAAAAATGTAGGTAGTAGAAAAAATATTATCTCCCCAACCAGTCCCAATTTTTCTTTACTATTGACATCAGCTAAGGGTTAACATCAACACTGAAGCCAAAATTCCAACATATTGAATTCAAAAAAAATTAATTACTGACAATGCTGACTATTCAGAAAATTTCTAAAAATTTAGGGAATCTAATTATAATGATAAAATTGTGTAACAGTTAAAGTTTCTCAAAAAGATTTCAAATTTATTGTTAAATCTAAAGATGATTTTATAATGATTATTTCATGTTTGAGCAAATATTAATTACAGCACACAGAAATTGGTTATTTTGCCAAAATTTGTATGAGGGACACCTCAGCCTTCAGCCTTCACATCTGGCTGAAAACCCACAGTCATGGTGATATCAACTTTTAATGAATATCGTCTAATTTTTCTTTTGAGTTCTTTCTACAAACTAATGTATGTAAATATCTTAAATATGACATAACTGAGTCATTTTTATCATAGACGTTTTTGTGGTCCTTTATATATAATACAATATTGTTTTTCAAATACTGAATTTTTCTATACCACTTTAAGTGTCTGAGTGCATGAGTGTACCAGTAGCTACAATGCTACATTGATAAAGTTCAATAATTTCAATTACTGACTTACGTGTTTATCTATTTGTTAGCAGTAAATTAAAGGTTTTTCAAAGTTGTTTTGTGTTTTTTTGATAGCAAGAACAAATATACATTCAATCATTAGATCATCCTCGAAAATTACAAATATATAATTCTAAAAATTAGATTGTTCAAATTGTGTTTAGTTTATATTTTTCTGATTGGCTACATATTAAAAATTTAGTTATTTCTGAAGCTTTCTTTTTATTTGCTGTTTCTTATGTATTTTTAATTACTTGTCTTTTATTTTGATTCAACTTCAATTTTCTACTTTCTCAAAAATATATAAATTAAAATATTCAGTTACATATCATGTAAATTGGTCTGTTTCATCTGTTTAAAAGGCACAATAAATGCTTATTTATATATATATTTTCCCCAAACTTATATGATTACTCTTAGCCACATTGAAGTGTCTAAAATGTGTAACTGATGATCTGATGTGAGACTATTTATGTAACTAATAAAGGTTTCATTTGATGTTAATCAAACAAGTTATCCTTAGGTAAATTGGAATGAGACATAAATGATTGGAGACTTAACTTTTTAATAATAATAGAGCTATTACATATCTTGCTGAAAATACATAATCATGTATCAGGAAGTAATAAACTTTTTCTATAAAGAATCAGAAGGAGAATATTTTAGGCTTTGTGTGCCAAGAAGACAACATAAGTAGCTCTTCTCTTTGATTATATAACAAAACAGAAAGCAATTTTCCACAATTATTTAACTGACAAGATTCAAAATATAATAATAATAATTGGTTATTTTTAAAAAATAATCAGGTTTTATATTTTCTACTGCTGCTGTAAGAAGTTACCTCAAATTAACATCTTAAAACAACACCTTTATTTTCTCGCCATAATGTAGGTCAGAAGTCTGGGCACAGCATCTCTCAGTTGTTTCTCTGGTCTGGGTTTTAACAAGGCACACATCAAGACATCAAGTTGTTAGCAAGGAAGGCTGTTTCTTTCCAGAACTTTTAGTGGAGAATTTGCTTCCAGGTCATTATGGCTGAGGTCCCCATTTTCCTGCCAGCTATAGGCCAGCCTGGGGTAATTTCTAGCTTTTAGAGATCCCAGCATTTTTGGTTCATGAGCCTCTTCCTCCATCCCCAAAGCCAGCAATGGCAAACGAGTCCCTCTCGTACTTAAAAATCTCTCTGACCTCCCCTTCTGCCTCTTTTCTCCTGCGTCCTCTTCCACACATCTCTTCAACTTTAAAGGGCTCACATGATGACTTTATCCCCACTTTATCTCTTGGATAACCCAAGAGAATATGTCTGTCTTAAGTTCAGCTCATTAGTTTCTTTAATTTCATCTACAAAAACACTGTAGAACAGTAGTATCTCAATTAGTGTTTGGTTGAATGGAATGGAAATTTTGGCGAGGAGCATGTTTATCATTCTGACTACCACTTTTTTTTTAATGAGAAGAATGTAGCTTCATTTTGTGGAATAACATTTTTCTTAATTAAGGTTCGAATTTAGATTTCCTTATCATTAAATCAATTGCAAATTTTCATGTCTAAAAATCATTTTTAGTCAACAGGTCTTACTAAAACAGGTGTCAGGCTAGGTAGGCTCATGGGTCATAGTTTATGGCCCCATGATCTGCAATATTGTACAGGCATTAAAAGTCTTGTTGATAAATATTTAACTGTATGTTGAAACGTCTAAAGTATATAGATAAACTCACATTGATGATAAAATAGTATGCACTATTTCTGTATTTTGCAAAACAAAAATATTTCTAACATAAATTGATAGATCAATATATTTATATTTATACAAACTGGAAAGTATATGATGCACTGGTAACAATAATCTCTCTGGAAGTAGAATAGCAAGTGAAGCTGATGCATTTTCCCTATGTCTTTCTGTACTTCTCAAGTACTTATAATACATTGTTATTTTAGAAATCAGGAGAATAATTTAAATGTTATAAAATAGTTTGAATTTAAACATTTGGTATTAAAATTTTTTCATTTAATTTTTTCACCATTAATTACCTTACTAGCATAATGCAGCACTGCCTAGGAAATAATAAAACAGAATGCCATGTTTCACAATAACTAACCAACTAAACCTGTGATGAATGATAACTGTGAGTGACCTATTAGGCCAGACCCTTATTGAACCTAAATGACAACTCTGTCCTTATTAAAGAACAATGGAATTTGTTTCAACAATCCCATATGGACCTATAAATTGGTCCTGACCTGTTGAGGATGCTAGTTTTCAAACCACCATGAAATCACCCCACGAGTGCCAAGATCCTTGTGTTTTAGAGTTTTAATTTTATGTTTAATATGAAACATTAAAAAATGCATGATTATATAAATGAAAATTGGTCCCCTTTCACTGACCACAAACATTGTACCTTATGTCTTCAAGCCAAGGATCCCTAAGTCAGGCAACCATTCACTCCCGTCTGTAACAAACAGTTGATTATTTTTTAATCCTTTGTCCACTCAGAATTAAGAAAGCCAAAATATAAAAAATAGTATTTTACAGAGAAAAGACAAAAGTAAGAAAAATATTGCCATGGAAGGAAACTTCTTTATTATCCATTTGAGAATGATTGGTAGGTGTTTAGAGATAAGGAATGAAGTTTGTGTGAGAGATCCATTTGCAGATTAAGAATTAAAAGTGGTTGGTTGAACTGTAGACATGGATGAGCTGGTCTCCAAGAAACAGAATAAACTACAAGAGCAAGAAGTCCTTCACATAAACACAATTTACAATGTCATGATAAATTTGTGAACATTATGTATGCACTCAAAGGTGTTGATACGCAACAGATTGTTGGAGGAAAATATAGACCAGAAACAAGATGAAAAAAATCACATAAAAAGGTATCAAGAACCCAGAGTAGTTGTAAATAGTGATATAATTATTGAGCGTCTGATATCAATTGCAATTGATTGATTTGAGAAGGTGCTCAATGTAAATTCTCTCAGAGAACATCACAGAACAGAATGTAAAGAGATTAAATTGCATAGAAAAACTTCTGGGTAGCCTTGTAAGTCAGCCTGTTGTTCCTCCAATAGGAGAGAACTGACTTGGGAGTCTATTGTGACATGCTAGGACCCAAATATTTGAAGTGGTATCTTATGAAAATGCGTAATATTTTTATTCTGGACCAAGAGTTGGCTCATTTTCAAACATATCACATCGAGTTTTCATTTACTTGGACTCAAGCAAAGGGCTCAACCTTCAGGTCAAGATTTGAAATGGGCAGTCCGGAGGTGCCTGCAGGTGAAGAAGAATAGAGATTTGGGTATTTTCTTGCTAATAAAAGGTTCAGGTTAAACCTTTGCAGTCAAGAAACTTCTAAAGTCTTACAGGGGCCCTCCCGGAATCCAAAATAAGTGTCCGGGGTTGAGGTCGGGCAGTTGCATGACAGGAAAAAACGTTGCACTAATGGGGTTGCTTGGAGGGGACAAAGATATCTACATTTTTAAAAAATATTTCGCCTAAGGCCACCTTGGCTCTGCCACTCAAAATCACCTTTTCTGTCATTTTGGCATTTTGTGGTACATTGGAGAACCCTGATTTAGGCCAGCAAGCAGTTTAGAATATTATTCTTGACACTTTGTTTTAAATTAATTAAATAAATAAAATACGGCTTCATACATCTCACACATCAAACATAAATATATAACATTATTTATTTTAAAACGAAATTTTCTGTAGCTCAGTTGAGTACAGTTGAAGAATATATTTCATCTTTTGTAACAGTGATTTCGTTCAATTTCTAGGTCCTCTCTTTCATTTTGGAGAAATAAAATTCTGTGTTTTATGTCTATATATACTCTCCAATGGGGCAATTCAAAAATAAAAGTGCATCCTTAACATTAAATTTCTTTGCTTTTGGCTTGCACCAGAACTTTTACCTCATTTCAATGTAGCTTTTGTATGGGCATGTGCAATAAAAAAGCTAATAAACTTAATAAATGGTTCAATTGCATGAGTGCACCTGTGTGTTACCTTCATCCTCATTATCCGTTTCCTCAGACATTGTCCATTACCTCGTCTTGGTCACAGAACCCTATTGTAAGTCTAATAAATAGTGCAATAAAAGTAAATAATCTGAGAAAATATTACAGTGCAAACTGAAAATAGTTTTGTTGTAAATTTATGCACGTTTTTATCCACTCTGCTAAGTACAAGTATGCTGTCATTCTACTGTTCTCTTTATATCTCCCACAGGAATATGACCAAAATCCTTATTTCTTATGAGCTTCATTCAAATATATATTAGAGTGGCTCAATGCCAGCAGTTGTTTTCTCAATAGAATTGTTGAAAATGAATGCAGACAATAGTGTATGTCCGTGTGTATGTGTGTGTGCGTGTCTATATAAATATAAATTTCTAAAATGACCCTCTAAATCTGTGTCCACATGCTCATAGTAAAAAAAAAAAAAAAAGAAAATTAGGATTTTTACTTAGGTAATTCAGGCATCACATGCATTTTTCTCCTGATATCTAAAGGTAAGGACAAACAGCATTTTGCTTAAAATTTCTGAATGATAGGTGTATTTCTAAACTGATCTGTGTGTGTGAACCCTGAATATTTATATGTTTAAAAAGGCAAGAATTTCCAAGGATGCTTAACACTAAATTGCATATCAGGTATCTGCATGATATGAAGAAGAATGAGCTCACTCTCATTTCTTACTAGTTTAAGACTACTTTAGATCTTTTCAGCTAAAGACCATTTTGCAACAATATGTGCCATCTAATTAGTAGATACAAGACTGTGTTTTCAATCGCTCTTTTACACGGGGTCTGTTGGCAGCTGCATGAGAGTGTACTCATTAATATCTTTGACAGTCCATAGCTGTCAGTAAGACAAGATTTGCACAAGGTGCTTACAAGGCCAAAATGCACAAAAATGAAGAGGTGATTCCAGACTGACAGATCATTTTAGGTGAGTTGAGTAGGCTCTAATTGACTCTCGGTTTCCTATCTATCCAGGTTTCCAAAGAATACACCAAATTGTGACACCATTTAATGAAAATCTTGACTAGATCTTATCTAGTTCTGCCACAAGCCAATAAAGTGTATATATACTACATATATTATATATATACATATATATATATTTATGCACATAAGGATTAATTTTTAGATTGCTTGTGTACAAGAGCAGGATTTTTCCCCCTTTACCACATGTTTACTCTTCTTAACTAGAAACAGGATAACCAGATATAGATAACCAGATAAACTCTGAGAACCACAGAAATGCAATGTTCAAGAGTGATTTGAATAGTTCAAAGAGAGTAAAATTTCAAGTAAGAAGTATATAGAAAATTTTCCCTTGTATAAGTTGTGTGTTGTCTTTATTCTGATTTATAGGTTAAAACATATTCTAACTTTTAGGGGAAGAAATCCACTTCTCTTCAAAATTGCTTTCAGTATATTTTCAGATATTTTATTTGTAATAAAAATTGTCATCCATGTAATGCTTGCTACATGCTGGTCTCTGTGCTGAGCACTGAGCACACCTTAGTCCTTGCTTATCTTTATAACCCTACAAAGTAAACCTTATTATCCTCATTTTTCAGATGAGAACCTTTGTATTTAGACAAATGAAATAACTTAAGCAAGCCCATAAATGCCATGGTTGGTAGTCACAGAACACGGACCCAAGCTGTTTGGAACCCAAAACCTTGATCTTTAACCCCAAATCAAGGTGCCTCCAGAGGTTTTTTCAGTTGTGGTGGAAATCATCTTTTTTTTTTATTTCTTGAATAAATGGTCTTCTTTGGGTGGTTTATCGACCAATGCTTTTTGCTTTAAGTGGCTGCTTGTCCCTCTCATGTTTGATTTCCTGTGTCCCAGCTCCTCTTCCACTCACCAAGTCAAAGCACAGCACCAATTAAAATGACAATTTTATTACATCAATTTTAAGATGTAAATGGCATCCTTATAAACATGCATTAAACACTTCTGACTTTCAAAATGATGCAGACCAATGGAACCTAGCTAATATTTCATTAGCTAAATGCTATGCACAATTTATTATTAGACTACTATGTGAGCTGAGAACATTTTGGGGAGCAAATTACCCATCAGAATTTTATTTGATTACCCTAAAATGAATTTTTTACAGTAAGCTATGACATCTCCAGAAGATTTGTGTTCTATGTTATTAAATATTTGAATTAACTGAGACACATAATGTTCACCATATATAAAAGGTTTCCTTTTAATATTTCTATGAATAAATAGCTTGCATATAAAATAATTTCACTTTTTATGAATGCATGCAATTATTGTTTAGTAAACAATAAACATTTCATCTAGCTTCTTCTATTACTTAAATCATAACAAAACAAATATAAAAATAATAGTCATTTAATGTTAAAACTATACAGGAAATACTTTATTTGCTTTATAATGATACTTCTTTCCTTAAGAACCATCATTCTGAACAATAATTTTCAATGTACTATACTCTGAGTATAGTATAGTATAGAAGATATAAGACATTTAACTGCACATAACAGCTGCTTCATAATGTTACATATAGGAGTAAATGGACTCATTAAAAATGAATCCCTAAAGATACCTGTTTTATTTATATTTGCATGCATAATACTTTCACCCTATTCTCAAGCTAAACCTTCAAACACCAAGTCTGATATTTTGAATATAGGAGGCCCTTAATAAATACTTCTTGAAATGAATTGATTCTGAATCTACTTCATGATATGCTTGGAATAGTTTCTGAAAGAGTATTCTGAAAAATGTTATCCCTGAAGCATGACCCTCACAAAATGAGTTTCATAGTCATATACGTTTGTAACATGCACTATAGCATATTGCAATTTTGGAGACTATTTTAAATTGCCAGTTAATTGGGCCTCTGATAAGTTCTACAGTAAAGAAACCCTTTTAACTTCAATTATTTCCAAAGCATAATTGACCACAGAATCTTTTAAAGTCTTGAGATCTTGAAGTTTACTAGAGCTAGCATTCCAAGTAACTCAGTATAAGCACTATTGTTCAAGAAGTCAATTCCCTGAAATAAAAAGTTTTGATATTACTTTATTTAGATACATTTGTCCCTTTATAGATTATAATTTTAATCCATATTAGGGTATTCTGTTATTTGTAGTTTAGGTAATAGAACTTTATAATGCTGCTGAAGAATAAACAGGGATACAAATATGATTTGGAAATGTCCCAGTTCTCTTAACATTATCACAACTTAGTTTTGTTACAGCATCTTCAATAATAAATGTCAAGTGTTTAAGATGAAAAATCAACATTTCTTCTTTGAAACTTTTAAAATATGTCAAGGCACACATTCAAAATGGTATCTTACTTTTAGCAATGAATAAAAATTCAAAACATATATCTAGCCAGAGAATGCTCCTTTTCTTACTTTTTTGCAAAAACCTTTTCCTTTTTATAAGATCAAAAACTGACCAGTGCTACAAACTACACATGATGAAATTGCTCCTTATTGTAATTTGTTCTTGATTCAAAAAATTCAGCTAAGACAGTAGAGGTCAAATTAGTTTTAATAATGTTTCTAAGTGTTCCAGAAATGTACTAAAAATACACGCATCGAATGTTTCTTTATGAGTAGGACTTAGAAGCAGAATGGTAGATGGAAAATATGTGAGTTTTGGGATCAGAGACCTGGGTTTTTATCTTAGCTTTGCCACAAGAGAGCTGTGAGTATTATATTAGTTACTTAATTTCACTAGTTCTCATTTTGTAAATCTTTAAAATGATTGTGAAACCTAGATATATGTTAAAACTACTTTATCTTCTGAGATTAAAAATATTGGCTCAATATTCTTATGTTATCTCCTACAGGAAGTGCGATATCCATCCCAAGATTTCTGTAAATTCCTGTTATAAGCTGAATTGTGTGCCCTCAAAATACATACACCGAGGTCCTAATCCCCAGTACCTCAAAATGTGACTGTATTGGGAAATAGAATTTTTAAAGGGATAATTTAGTTAAAATGATGTCGTTGGGTGGGGCTGTAATCCAATATGACCGATGTCTTTATAGAAGAGGATATTTGCACACAGACACATGCAGAGAGATTATTGGAAGACACAGGGAGAAGACAGCCAAGGAAAGAGGTTTGGAAGGGATCTTTCCCTCTTGTCCCTCAAAAAAAAATCCTGCCAACACCTTGATCACAGACATCTATAGCCTTCAAAACTGTGAGACAACAAATCTCTGTTGTTTGAGTTACTCAGTCTGTGATACATTTTTATGTCAGCCCCAACAAACTGACACAGTCCCTGAGGTTCCACATGCAATGGTCATTTCTGGCTCAATGCCCTGATTCCGATAAACTATATCACCTATGTGTCCATGAAAATGTCACATGCGACCAGGGTGAGAGACAGTCTTACTCTCCATTTTTCATTTCGTGCTAACCTACAAAAGAAAACTATCCATGTTTCTTGATCTCCCTAAAAACCACTTATAGAGTGTTTGCAGTGATTCTGGGGTTTAATAGGACAGCGACGCAACTCAAAATTGAATATTTCACATCTCTCTTATTGCAAATCCTACATTTACTCTGGGAATTTCTCACCTGTCATATTTCTTTGTAGGTTCCAGACTCCTACTTACTGTGATATTTGAACCCTTCCTCAAATCCCCCTCAAAAAAAAAATTCTCAGCTTCTCATTCTCCTAAGTTATTTCCCTTTAGATCCTTCCAAGAAACTGCATTCCCTACATTTTATTATGCATAAAATTTGACATTCCATTTGAGCCTGGCTCTGCATTAATAAAAATCCATGGGTTTCACACAGCAGTCAGAAGCCTTGGCTGAAACTTACATAAGAAATACCAGCCCGAATTTTCTTCTTCCTTCATCTGTCTTCATAAGTAGAAAAAGGAGAAATTTTCATTTTCCCATTATTATGAATCACCATGTGTCTTTTCTCACAACTACAAAATACGTTGATAGGTCGCTGTGAAGATTGAAGTAGAAATGTCCATCTCAGTGACTGACAGGAAAGGGGTGGGTACTTCATGTTTGATGAATAAATGAATGAATAATTCATTTATTGATTAACTAATACATACCTTGTCAGTTAATAGACATGATACTAGAGATGATATTTGAATCGCCATTGAAGGATGAAGAGGAGACTTCTAAAAAGAAAAACATCGCAGGCAGTGATAACAATTCCAATGCAGGATATGAATGAGCATGGATTTCAAAAAATTGTGAGAGGTCAGATTATAAAGTTCATAAACGTGTTGACAGCAGTATTAGCCTGCTCAGCTTGCCATGAATCTTACAATCAAATAGCTGTTCAGCCACACCCCATTATCCTCTTCTGAACAAACTTTCTCATTTATCGCCATATGGCTGTCTGAGGATTCTCCGTATTTCTAAGTTATGATTTCCTTTTACTTAACAATTGTTTCTTCAATTCGCCTCTCTCCTTTCCATCTTACTATAAAGAGTGGGGAAGGTCCAGCTTAAACCATCAGTATTTTGCTTAGAAACCTCCCCTGTTAAATATCCAATTTTATCATTTGCAAGTTCTACCTTCCACAAAACTTATAATACAATGTAGCCAAATTTTTTGCCACTTTGCAAGAAGGATCTCCCTTTTTCCTGTTTCTAATAATCTGTTCCTCCTTTCAGTGTGAGACGGTAGCAGAATGACCTTTCACATCCATATTTTTACCTACTGTCCTTCATGGCAATCTCGGCTTTTTTTTGGATGAACCTCAAAACTCTTCCAGCCCCTACCCATCAACCAGTTCCAAAGCCACTTCTGCATTTTTAGGTATTTGTTACAGCAGCACTTCACTTTTTAGGACCAAACTTGTATTAGCTGCTTCGGCTGCTAAAATACGAAAATAGTGGTACTAAACAACAGTAAAGTCCTTTGCTCAAAATATCGTAAGGTCATCCACAGAGAAAAACCACTATAGACAAGAAATATCTTACATGGAACCTAAACACAGTGGTTCTCCTATTTCGTCTTCGACTAAACACAAGACAAAATATCCCTTCTTAGTTCCAAAAGAAAGCTAATTACACAATGATTATCCTGTTGCATGCCCACCAACTTAAGACTGATAAAATATTTTTTTTTATTTAGAAAAAAATGTCCTGAATCCCTGGCCTCAGTAACCACCTCACTCAGGTGTCAGGGGCCTTTGGTAAGGTCACTGAGAGTCTGCTGAGGGCTCACTGATCTGTTATTGCTTTTACTAGAAAACAATTGCAAGATATGTTCTATTGCCTAGAGGTTAATGGAATAGTCTTTTGATGGAGACTATTGACATGAGTAATCCAATAAATCTCTCCATTTAGAAGCACACTAATTTCAAATATTTGATTAAAATAGTTCTAAAAATTATTGTTGCTATCTTAAGTATCAATGAAATCATCGAAGATATCTGTAAAATTGCATCTGAGTTCATCAGAGAGTATTTATTAAACAAATTCTTTAGTGTCCTTATTAACAGCCTCTTTAGAAAGGGAGCTATAATATCATTTTATAGCAGTTTCTGAATCTATTAATCTACAGACCAATAAGGTTCTGTAACCCACCCATGCCAATATAATAGGTAGACACATATAGACAGGGATATGGATATACACAAGAAAATAATTCATATGTTTATATTTTATAAATATGTCTAATTTGTTGAAAATTTCCAAACATCCTTTCTTGGAACAAACTACTTTTTTTTTCCTGTTTCTCGGATCATGAACTCTCTCTTTTTTGACATATGTTAAAAATTTTTTGTAATAAAATTGTGGAGATTATTAAGATTTTTATTTTAATATTCTCACTTGCCAAATGTTATTCTACATCTTACCAAATGTTATTCTACATAGATAGATCCAATTTTTAAATAAAAATTACTTTTTAATCAAGGGTGTAAGAATTACTGCCCAAAGGGGATAATACTAAAGATTTAAATATAGATTTTATTGACAAGTCCATAAAGAGTTAAGTGTGTTGTAAAGTTATGAAAGAGTGCAGTTATCTTAGGCGCAAAAGTTGTATTGCAGATATACCAGCAAAAACAAGAATTGCTCATGTCTTTTTAATTCCAAACTTCATTCCTTCTCTCCAATGATAGGTTTAGCTCGTCTGGACCTTGTAGGCTTTACTCAAATTATGCTATCATCCTTGACATGCGAGGCTCCAATAAGCTCACATAATCTTTCACTTCTCTTTTTTACAACATGGAATCCCCAAGCTTAGTATATACACTATTAGATTTAGTTGGAAATATTCATGTTTTGAGATCATTTTAGAAAGAAATCCATTTATGAGATGCTGCTTCCCAGACAGTTATAACTATTACATTTTCTTAATCAACAGGCATTGAATACTTAAGTGCGCCATGTGTTGTTAACCAACAATCCCTAAACTTTTTGGCACCAGGGACCAGTTTCATGGAAGACAATTTTTCTATGGACCAGGGTGGGGGGGTTGAGGGATGGTTTGGGGATGATTCAAGCACATTACATTTATTGTGCATTTTATTTCTATTATTATTACATTGTAATACATAATAAAATTATACGACTCACGATAATGTAGAATCTAACGCCGCCACTGATCTGAGAGGAGGCAGAGCTTACGTGGTGATGCGAGCAATGGGGAGTGGCTGTAAATACAGGAGAAGGTTCACCTCTCCGTTGCTGTTCACCCCCTGATGTGTGTCCTGGTTCCTAGCAGAGTACAGACTGCTAACAGTCAGCAGCCTGGGCGCTGGGGACCACACTGTTAAACTAGACAATTTTACATTATTTCTACCATTTAATTCTTATTTAAACTCAATGAGATAGGGGCTATAATAATCCCCTATAATAGATGGAGAAACCTAGGCTTAGGGAGCAAATTTACTTACCTTTATTAAGCTAAGGTCCTATTGTAAGAAAAACACCAAGCCAGGAATCAAACTTAAAGGCATTCTTTTCAAGTCCATTCTCTTCTGCTTCATGAAAATGGTTTTCCTATTGCTACTGTGCTTTCTACCTCATTGAGTTCAAGTAGGTTAAGAAGTCAAATTTACCAAGACTGAGGAAAAAACCAACATCTGAGGCTAATGCAGTAGCGCCACATATTTACAATATGAAAGACAGCATTAAAGCCTCTTCAAATCCATGGAAATAGAAGCATCATCCAATTAATATCAAATGATACATGGGTAGGTAGTCCCTGCCTCAGCAAAGGCAGGTCTTGGATCCAGCAGAGGAACACACAGCTGTGGCTCAGGACTGACCCTTTGGTAGTTTCTCTAATTCGTTCCATTTATTACCCCCAGTGATTCCGGAACACGGCCAGTATAAAACCTCCGAGTCACATCAGGTTGGGAATGGGGGTGGTGACAAAGATCCACAGAAGGATATTTAAGTCAGTGTATGGTGCAAAAGACCAAAGTATGCGAGAATGCAAGGGGAAGTACCAGTACTTCAAATGAGAACCATGACAAGGTAAGCAGAAATAAACCAAGAAAAAGGGAAAACAGATGTCTGTAAGTGGGAACAGATCAGGGAGAGGTAGACAGAAAGGACAAATAGGATTCCAGGAAGGATGTGCTTGGTAATCCAGTTTAATTCCACGAGACGTCATGTCTCTGGATTAGCTATTTCCCCCACCGTGGTTCACATACCAAGTCATAGTGATGTTGGCTTAAGAATGCTGCTACCTGACACGTAAGAATCTGAGCCCTTCACAGAAACCCTTTCTGTTTTCCTAGCTTGACAATCACTTTAATGAAGGTGTGGCTCTTCATTGCAGATGGCCTCCCTTTTCTTCTATTCTGCGAGGCAGCTGTGCTCCTGCCTGATTCCCCAGCCAGCCTGAGCGCCTGAGCCTGCACCTTCTGTCCAGTTGTGTGTGTCCGGTGGCACTCGGCACCACAGAGCTGGCCAATATGCATCACTTACCAATTTCTCCTTCACATGGGGTATATCAGCTCTTGCTATTAGTAGACATACATTTTCCCAAATTATCAAAATAACATAAAACATGTGTTACTATCTAATAATACAATATGCACTTATGTAACAGTATTATAGATTACATACATTGCAATATTAAGTTAGCACGTACTACAAAGTTTGCTCATCAACCCCCAGGAGCATTTTGTTACGAACAACTGCTGCTACCTCATTCTAAATTCCCTGGCCTCTGGTGGGCAAGAAAGGTCAAAGAGAAAAAGAGGAAGAAAGAAAAAAGGATCATGTGATGCTGCTGGTGAAGAGAGCAGTTTATTTCTCAAAAATTTGGGCCGAAGTCCTCCACTTTCTGTCTCATACCTCCCCCACTTTCATGTTCCAGCTCGGACCATCTCCATCCAAGGGCATTTACAAATATCACGTCCTGAGCCTCGAATACTTGAGCCATTCCAATCTCTGTCTGCATTTTTAACCAATGTCTCCCTAGGGAAAGTTTTTGACCCATGATATAGCTTTTCATATACTTTTCCCCAAGCCGACTTGCTCAGAGGTATAGTTTCTCGCTCTTTTGTTTATCCTCACATTTTTTTTTTTTTGCAGACACCTATATCGTGGTCCTTCAAATGATTTATAACAATCCTATTTTTCCCCCAATTTTTAAGCATCTATCAAAGAGGAGGCCCTCTGTAACAGTTGGTAGATTTAATAAAGTGAATAAAATGAACTAGCATATCAAAAAACAAAACGTAACATTTTTTCATTCTAGCTCCTAATAACAAACATGTTAATGTGGTGTAGCTTAAAATTTAACAGAATGTTGTGCTGTAGTAATAGATTTATATGAACACTAGTGTTGTTGTATGTCCACATGGGTACAAAACAACAAAAGCAGCGGAGGGTAACTGACATGTGAAATGTCAATAAACACATACAATTAAGCAAAAATCAAATCACTGTGCCTCACTGTAAAGCACAGTTATTTTTCATCGCTAAAAGAATAATTTTGGTTTAAATCAGTTTTCACATTGTTTAAGCAGTGGAATCTCTCTCTCTGTCTCTCTCTCAAACCAAAGTCTGTACAGAGCCTCCAGGACACAATAAAAGAGTCATGAGCGTGGTTGGCACCCAACACTTTTGTACTTTTCATGTCCTGCCCTCTCAGAGGTTCCCAACCCCCTGGTGTGAAGGGACAGGACTCCACCACACAATTTGGAAATGACCACCTGATGATCTCTAAGGTCTCTTCCTGTTCTCCACAGCTTTTAGGGAACAAAATTGACATTTTTAGTAGACAGATGTTCACTTGATAAAAATTACCACCTGATCTACATTTTCAATGTTTTATTTCATTGTTCTAAATAGTTAAGGGCATTTTTATTACAATATTACTAGTAAGTATGTAAGTGGTGAGTATATTTTTCTTAATTTATCTATGTCCACACCAGTCTACTTGTTGTGCTAGAATTACATTTTACAACTAATTACTTAGTAGCAGCTAATTGCCCAGTAACAATATTTCTGAAAGAAGTAAGATGATAGTCTAGAATATGCCCTAAAACTTTATCTCATACCTGTGAAAAATACTTAGCCACACTGGAGAAGAATATATATATATATATCACTAAAATATTTTAATAGCATAATGCACTTTCCCATTGTATATCTAACCTAATTTCTTCCCTCATATGCTAATCTATAACGGTGCTTATATCAAAGTTGTCCAGTGTGTTCATTCATTTTTCTAGCTATTTGCATTGCACTTTTATCATTTGATACACAAAACAGTATGTCTGTGAAACAAAGTCAAATTTTACATGCACAGCCTCTTGCAATATGCAAAATCATCAAATACTGAAGTTCATAGAATTGTTGGAAACTTAAGAAAAAATGTGTTTGGGGCTTTACCAAACCGGTAACTTTCAAAATGTAGTTTAAAACATTTGATAAAGTCATAACGTGGGCAGATATGCACATCCTTAAAACATAGTAATATTTTGTATTTACTGGATATACAGGGAGATCAAAGCCTTTGTCATAAACCCTCCCAGTAATATTTGAAGCACTTCTTTGAGGTAGAAGTCTGTTTTTTTCTTTTCTTTTCTTCTTTTTAAGACCATAAAATCACAGGCAAAAACAATGACTTATATTAATAGCGTATTTAGAATCTTAACCAGCATTTCCTAACATTAAATTTTACATTTAAGGCTTTGATATGAACCATGTTTAAAATATTGAAACGATTGTCTTACTTTATGAATACAGTCTGCCAACCTTTATTGCACACCTACCCACTGCAGAATATTGCAGTAGGTATAGAGCCTGCCAGAACATTAAATGTACAGCTGATTTTTTAGAATTCTTTGGAAAAATCTTCATTTTTGGTTTCAAATGATGCATGATGATTAGCAAAAATCTTTACTTTTATTTTGCATCTCAAAATATGTCGATCTTAACTGAACCGGAAGTTAAAACTTAAATTCTGCACATTCTTGCTTGCATGTTGTGAAGAATAAAATTGCAGGTCATAGTTGACTGAAAGCCCCACTGCCAAACATTCAGCACATAGGATATGAGCCCCTTGTACTACACAAATCCTTTAAAATCCTTTATAATTCAGCATTTTATTTTAGCCAATACATTCTACATTTTTTCCTAATAACCTTTTAGTTAAGGAGGAAACATTCAATGTTTCAAATTCGGGGAAGCAAAGAGAACCCATTTGCAGAAACCTTTTACGTTTGGAAATAATTAAAAAGGTAAAACGCTAATCATGATCTATCCCTCCAAACAATAGTTGGAAAATTATTAAGTCATAGTATATATGAAGAGCTTGTATTATAGATCTATGTAAATATTAAATATACATAGCACATAGTAGTAACATTCATCGGGCGTTGGGCAGGTGGGCGCGGGGAGAAGGGGATGGGTATGTTCACACCTAATGTGTGTGGTGCGCACAATCTGTGGGATGGACACGCTTGTAGCTCTGACTCGGGCAGGACAAAGGCAATATATGTAACCTCAACATTTGTACCCCCGTAATATTCTGAAATTAAAGAAATAAAAAATAAAAATAAATAAATAAATACATACATACACATAGCCACAAGACATTCTCTATAAATGCGTTACAAGAATTTCTTATATTTTGCATCAATTCATTCTTATTCATCATCTTCTCAATGAAAAAAAAGAAAGACAACAATGAAAGATTTCAAATAAAGGAAGATTAGATTCCTCCCTCCATCCCTAAGGAAGGATTTAAGTGCAAATTATAAGGAAATGCTCCACACTTATTAAAAGGAGCATGATCGAAAACCAGCAGGCAGCCAGCAAATAGGACTTTTCTGACTTACTGGCTGAGACAAAATGATTTTGTTTTGTTTTATTTAGCTCCCACCTAAGCAGAAACCTCCCCCTCCCCCCACCCCTTTCTCTGTCTCAGTGTAAAGATGAGACTAAGGAGAATGGGAAGTTAAAATTAGAGGTTTTGGTAAAAAGTTTTCCAACTCAGACATGGAAACTCAGACCATTTGCAACTAATGGCTATTTGCCCAAGAAGGGAAAAAATTCAGTCCAGTGTGAATAGTTAGGAAGTGTTCATTGAATTGTCACAAATATTTATATAAAATATAGCACAGCCTTCCTGTATTTAATTGCATTTTAGGAGAAAAAGGAAAATCTAACAGAAGTCATAAGCAGTTGTTGAAATGTTCCACAGTAGAGTATATGCCTTTGCTGAGAAATGAAAGCTATATTATGTGCTACCTTTTCATCTGTTGCATGTCTTTGCCAGCTGCAGAGACACGTCAGATGCCATTATTCTGCAAATTTTACTCTCCCTCTCCATTGCTAACCTCTTGTTGACAGTAATCAGAACTTGATGGAGGGGCCTACGCAGGTGTTATACGATAGTTGGTGCTAGCGTGATATAGTATGTGACAGTTTTAGTATTACATCCTGTAGGATGATACATCATCAAATAATATTTCAGATAATCCTTAGTCTTTCAGCAGAAATGTAATTGTTACTCATCTAATAATATTTCCAGATGGCATAGTGGGTGAAGTATGGGCTAAAAATCAAGGAAGACTAGGCTAAGACAGTGAGGCCAGAGCAAATGTGGAATAAAGAAAAGCAACTGACCAGGGATTGTGCAGAAGTACAAAGCTCTCTTAAAACTAGGATTCCTAGTTTTGGCCATACTGAAGAGGTAGCCAAAAGAAACAGGTTTAGTGTTATGAAATAACATTTTTGATAGAGTAGAAGGATCACTTGAAATGCTTCCCTCATAAGTTTTGTTTTTAAAGTGCAAGAGTTGCAGGAACTACAAATACTTATTTTTTCTAAAAGCATAAATTTCGGAATAAGGTACCCTATTCATGCGAATGACACTCTTGTAGACAACATCTGATTATTGACATCTAAACATTACAGTATACTATTCTACTGCTTTTCACAAATTTTGCTTTGTTAAAACTCAAGGGGATTGTTATCAAAACTCACCTGTTTGCCATTGTTAAATAACATCTACTTTCTGACTGACATTTTTTTCTCTACCTGAGGATACTAAGACTTCTTTATTTATTGGTGAACATGTAAACTCTTTTTGAATTCAATGCATTTACCGTATAATAGAGGGCATGGCCTTTTCAAGTATCAAGCCTGTAAGTAATTATAGTGCTTCCTGGAATAAGCAAGCATATGACACCTACAAGATGCATTTTCCAAACTTAAAGCAAGTATTTAATGAGCCAACATTCTATGACACTTAAGCATACTGAATTTTTAATCAATGAAAGAAGTTTTTCAAATTTTGGAGACGGAAAAGTAAAGAAAAATGCCCTAAATATTTTATAATCCCCAGAAGCAAAATTTATATTAACATTCTCATAAATTATCTCTAACTTTTATGCTACATGCCCCAAAATTTTTTGTTTCTTATAAAATGGCAGAATTTGTATCACATTACTTGGTAGACATATTCTACTGACTACTTCTTTTTTCACGATTAAATGAACTGGGACAAACAAAAAAGTCTGAGACATCAACTTTTGATAACTTTCCATGAAAAATAGTCAACTCGAATCCTTATATTTGACATTAGAAGCTAAGAATTATAAATATATAGTTTGGTGAAGCTTTTTCATTCAGATATTTTTGTCTATAGAACAAATCTACGGCATGACTTACTGGGTGCATATCAATACATTGCTTTTCCTCACCACCTAGAAATGATAATGGGTGTAGGTAGTTTCTCTAATGTAAAGATCTGAGTATTTTATATATTTCTCATGTACCTTCTGAGTTATGAATGGAGAAAATTTCCACTTTCACTTGTAAAATATTTAACTTCTTAGATAAGCTGCAAAGGGTGTCAATGTAATTCAATGTAAGGGATTCAATTCAATATTATATTCAATCCATATAAGACTCAAAGCAAATAAATAGAACAGTCATGAAGAGAAATTAGAATACTGTATGGCTGAGGTATTTTCACTCCATCAGGGTTTAATTTTTATCAATATGTTAGTGCTTTTGTCTAAGTCAGTGGCTATAAATTAAAAATGGCTTCAAGTTTTCAATTGACTTGATCCTAAACTAATGCAATTTATTCATAATAAATGCCTGTCCAAATATTGTATTTAAGTCATTTCAAACAATTAAATCTATCTATCTATCCATCTATCTTTCTCTCTATCTGCCATCTGTCTAGCTCTGTGCATATGTCTGTTCATGTGTCTGTTTGTATTTTAAGGCCAAGGAGGAGGAAAGTGAGGGGTCATGGTGGAAAGAGGGAAGGGTGATTGAAAAGGACTTACCCGTTCTCCATGGAGCTGGTGAACTAACTTCCACAATCTCATTTCTGGATGAGTTATCAAGGCAAAGACACTGTAGCTCACATAGTTAGCCCAATTCATAGTCCCCTGTGTTGAAAGGATAAGCTGTAAGACTGCACCCTAAATTTTTTTCATTAAAAATCTGTTAATCAACTTTATTAAAACATTCTACAACGTATGCATATAGTAATCTCTCGATATCCATCGGACATTGGTTCTACGTCCCCCGTGGATATCAAAATCCTGGAATACTCAAGTCCTTTATATAAAATGCTATGGTATTTACATGTAACTTATGTACACTCTCTAGGTATACTTTAAGTAATCTATAGATTACTTATAATACCTAATATAATGTAAATGCTATGTAAATGGGTACTATAATAAATTGTTTCTATTTGTGTTATTTTTCATTATTGCATTGTCATTTTAATTTTTTTATATTTTTGATCTTCAGTTGTTTGAATCTGCCCAATACAGAATGCACAAATATGGAAGATCCACTATATATCAAAACATCATGTTGTATACAATACATATATACAATCTGTAATTTGTCAATTAAAGATTAAATATTTTTAAATATCAGGTTTTTTTCTAATTTTTTTTATATTAGAACAACTGTCAGGAGGGCTGTTTGCTGTTTGGTAATTTAGGCATTCTTTTTATTGATATTAAGGGAAATTTTAAAGGTATAAAAGTATTGAATATGCCTATTTTGTGGAAAGATTCCACATTCTCTTTTTCCTATACATGTGTACTAAAACTTGACTCTTTAAGCACAAGTTCTATTGTTACATTATTTTCAACTCTGCATCTATTACCTTATAAAATCTTTACAAACTACTTTCAAAAGTTACCTGTCACTTTCACAAATTCAGAAATTAGAAAACTGAAACCCAGAGAAGTGGTTTAATTTGCCTGAAGTCACACAGCTGTTAATTCAGTGAATCTGGATCTGTAAACCAGATCTATTTGTCCCTAATGCTAAAATATATTACCTTTTGAATGGGGCCTTATGGTGATGGCTTTGTTAAATTGCTCAAGAAACACCAAATAGGCATACATTTTAGTAGAGTCCTTTCACAAGGCTACATATATTTGCTATACTTATGTTTTACACTTATTCCTTTATTATAACGTGCATAATTCAAGAAAAATATGCTTCCTTGTCACCATAGAAATTGTCCACAATAGCAGGTGATGATGATAATGACAATACTAGTCCATTAGAAGGACAGCAGGTGATTGTCCTATTCATTTTATGTGTTAGCAAATTAAAGTAATTCTATTATTTATTTATTTACATGCTTTTGGTTTTGGAGGTTTTCCCTTCAAAATATTCATTCTCTATGTAACTAGATTTAAAATTCAAAATTTTCCAGTATTTATCAATCTTGCCTTAAACATGCTTGTGTTTACACTTGACACCAATTTTATAGCAATCCTGGGATATGGCTGCCCTCAAAAAAACTTTTTTCTAGTCTGACAACCGTATAGCTAACACTACTGTTTTAGTTGTTTCTTTCAAATGTACTTTCAAAGACTTGAGATCTACTTTGTCCAAAGCATTGGTTTTCATCTTTAGTCACTTATACACAAGTAGAGCATCCTAATCCAAAAATCCAAAATTTGAAATGCTCCAAAATACAAAAGATTTTGAGTGCTGACATGACAGCACTCTGACTTCCTGTGATGGGTTGCACACATTATTAAAATAGTGTATAAAATTGCCTTCAGGCTATGTATACTATGTGTCTATGAAACATAAATGAATTTTGTTTATCCCCAAGCTATCTCATAATATACGTGCAAATACATCAAAATCCTAAAAAATCCAAAATCTGAAATGCTTCTGGTCCCAAGCATTTCAGACAAGGGATCCTCAACCTGTTTAAAGAAGGGCATCAAATGAATCTAGTGTCTTGGATTTAGGTTATACATGTATCCATTAACAAATAGTATTAACAAAGATGCCCCAGAATTTCAATTTGAGCACATATTTGACCTTGAAATATCCATGACAAGTAATATTACTGGAGGACAATTTGTCTTGCAGTTGTTTTCTAAAAAAATTTTCATCTAAGTTTAGCTTTTTGAAGAGTAAATATAAAGGAACCAGCTCTTAGTCTGGTTAAAAATTTATTGACCAATAAAATTTCACCAAAGAATGTAAAAATATCAAAGGCAATACACTTTACCAAAACAAAATCCTTAGGTGTTCAAAAAATAAAATAAGGAAGGAAGGAAAGAAGAAAGGAAGGAACGAAGGGAAGAAGGAAGGGAGGAAGAAAGAAAAAAAGAGAAAGAAAGAACGAACTTTTCAATATCATTTGAAGTCAAATATAGAAGTCTGGGAGTTTTATGGCTGGATAAAGTTAGTGCTTCTCCGTGGATATTTCAGAGTTTCATTCCAGGTGTGAATAACCTCAGAACAGGGAGACTTTCTGCAAAGTACATTAGCTCTAAATTACTAATAAAAACCAGATTTTATTTAGGGGCAGACTTGGTATGGGAATTGAGATTCCAAGACCGCACGTTATTGTTCACTTAGGGATATTGTGTTAGGTAACAGTAAAGAAGAAAGGAGTAGTGGAAAGGCCAGTAGTCTTAACATCTGACAGCAGAGCGTGTTCTAAGTGTGAACCATAATTCTCAAAGGGACTGGAGTCTGGCTGTCCGCCTGCTTGATCTAATCCTATAATGTAAGAAAGTAAAGGCAGTTGACAGAAACAAGCAATTTTATGTCTGTGTGTGTGTACGTATGTGTATTTTTCCCCTTAATTGTCCACTGCTATTCAGGTGTTCCACATGAGATATACAAAGGCAGTTTTCATTAGTTGGGTCCATATGTTGGTATTCCTGCCCCAAAACAAAACAAAATAGGAATAGGATGGCTTTTCCTCTCCTCTCTTTTATGCTACATCGCTGTTACTAGTAATTCCACTCTGTTGTGAACATATTGAAGCAGAAGGAAAGCAAGACAGTGCTTGGTGCATATTAGAAAACTGTTATGGAAATGTCATTCGTAGAACAACTGGCACCTGCTGCAGCACCTCCCTTCTAGTCCTATTTATCAAAAGACCCATAATTATAACTGTTTTTATGACACCATGTTTTCTGGCCTCTTTATCAGGAAAAAAAAAATGTTTCTTCTTTCAGTTGTGTAAAATATTAGCATGAATATTAAACATTTTTTCTAAGTTTCAAGCTTTTTTAAAGTACAGAACCATTTGTTAGTTTAGAATTACACACACTCATGAAACAGAAGAAATGCTGAGGTCTACAGCAGTCCAGAATGAGGCCAGTCGGCTCTGAGGGGGGCCAATCATGAATCGCTGTGCAGAAAGGTGAGGTGGGATGAGACAAGCCCCACAGGGGCCAACTGAGGGACTGGATTTATACAGCAGAATGAAAATGAAAACTGAAAATCAGAATTTAATTGCTCCCAAAAAAGAGGGAGCATTGACCGAGTCTGTGCATTGACAGAGAAGGAGGAGAGTTGAAATTAGTGGAAAGGAATGGAACACAGAAGGGAAGAGATAATTTCCAATGGAAGTTTGATTATATTTTTGCTCTGGGATGTGAAAACACACAAACAAGCAAAAAACCCAAACTTATGAATCATTTCTTTCTCAATCTTCAAGAAAGCATTACGATGATATCCATTTGGTGGCTACAGCTGACTTTTCAATGTGGCTCCACTTGGTAGAACACAAAAGCAAGCCACCCACAAAAAGCCCTTTATCCTAAATCTCATATCCAGTCCTGCAGGGTTATTTATCACCTAGGTACACAAAGCAGGCAGTGAGTGTGGAAGCAATGGGTATATTGGATTTATTTTTCAACTTCTCTACAATTATTTCTTCATGATTCTTTAGAATAATGATTCTCAAATTTTGGAATATGAAATCTTTGCATGTTGTTTCAATATTTTCAACACTTTTAAAAATACTTGAATTTGAAATTCTCCCTGTCTTCATTGTACGTCTTTTAAGACAGTTGTTATACTAGTCTACAATATAGTGAATAGTCATAAGCCATGTAACAAATAATTCAAAATTCAAGTGTATTTCAGATTATATTAAATTTAATAATATATTTAATATAGCATCTCCTTGTGAGCATTGTGGTGGCAGAACTCAGAGTATGACCAAGGGAATGTAATTGTTTTGTAAATATCATCCATCAAATTGAGTTTGCCAAGATTTCTGAACCATGGGTTATATAAAGTGCCATATTAAAATCTGTCAATGATTATAATCTTTGAAAAATAAATCATAATGGGTCAGAAAAGAGGGATAAAGGTGTCCAGAAGTGGATAGAATAAAAAAAAAAAATTTAGAATAAAACAGCTGTTAGATTCTGCATGTGGAAGTATTCCATACTTTATACAGTAAATAAAGAAAAATCATCTCAGAACTCTAAATAAGCATTACTTTGAAGGTCCATTATCACTTGTAAAGATTATATAAACAGGAATAAGTTTTTCTTCTGTCCCTACTGGAAAAGAAAAGAAGAAAAATAAATTCCTCGAGCAAATAGGGGGCATATCATGGGATTTATGGCCAAAGGACTATAGCAAGACAAAGGCCAAGCAATAGAGAGAGAGCTATTAACGATGAACTCAAACTTCATATAGAGTTTAGAATCAGTCAAAATATACGATTCGGGATTTTGCTTTAATCAACTCAAAATGAGCAGAGAGATGGCCCGAGGGATGATGGATACAGATGAGAATAAAAAATAAAACAAACAAATAAAAAAAACCAAGTAAGTA
Organism: Propithecus coquereli; assembly: GCF_000956105.1. Taxonomy (NCBI): domain Eukaryota; kingdom Metazoa; phylum Chordata; class Mammalia; order Primates; family Indriidae; genus Propithecus; species Propithecus coquereli. Next base: position 1,563,791 of record NW_012136636.1, on the reverse strand, counting down.
TCAGATGAATCATCTTTAAATTCACATGGACTGGTATAATATCCTCTTTTTCTCTCTAGCTAAAAAACATTTAAAAATTTTTAAAACTCTATAAACCTGAGAATTGGTATAAAATTCTGGTAGAGATTATCATGAATCAAGAGCAGACTGCATTGCTTATGTTCAGAAGATGGACAAAATAGGTTATAGAAAAGTCTGAAAATCCAATCAGGCTTCCTAATTCTACCAAAATGTTCATTTGAGGTTTCCTCAACAAAAAGATAAGAAAGGGAACCAAGGATTATGTACTTAATAAGCTGTCCAATAGGATGATTGTGATTCTGTTATGATAGGAATTTTGAGCTATATAAAATCATCAGTTCTTAGAGCTGAACACATAATCCTTGAGTCATGAAAGAAATTTAATGTCACCTAACTTATGTCTGTGGGTTTACATGGTGTTTCCAAGATTCTGATTGAAGAATGAAATATGAAGCAGTGCATCAAACATTGTTTAATACTTTCTCTCATTTGGTCCTATAAATTAGTTTTTCAATTGTCTTAGGTTCTACATTTAGCACTCTAAATTTGCATATGTCTTATTTTTCTCCAGTCACTGATTAAATTAATTTTTATAAAGTGCATAGAACACCGCCTGCTACCTCATGTGCTTTATGTAAATATTGTTATATAAGTAAAATCATGATCTTTCCCATCCAATATGGACTTTGTGGTCCATGGTCTTGGACAATTCCTTTGACTAAAGAGACCAACATATTTAAAAACAAAAAGCAAATAGAACTTCTGGAAATTGAAAAATTCATTTAAGGAAATACAAAATACAGTGGAAAGGTTTAAGAATAGACTAGACCAGGCAGAAGAACGCATCTCAGAGTCTGAAGACAACTCTTTTGAATTAAACCAGTCAGTCAAAAATAAAGAACGGAGAATTAAGAGGAATGAACAAAGCCTACAAGAAATACAGGATTATGTAAAACAGCCAAATATAAGAATCATAGACATCCTTGATGGTGAATAAGAAAACATACAAAGGCTGGAAAACCTATTTGAGAGAATGATTGAGGAAAACTTTCCTGATCCTGTTAAAGATTTAGACATTCAGGTACAAGAAGCTCAATGAACAACTGGGAGATTCATTACAAAGAGGCAATCACCAAGACACATAGTCTTCAGACTGGCCAAAATCAACAGGAAAGAGAAACTTTTGCAAGTCATGAGATGAAAACATCAAGTAACTTACAAAGGAAAATGCAGCAGGCTAATTGTAGATTCTCAACTGAGACCTTACAAACCAGAAGGGATTGGGGCCCCATCTTCAGTCTTCTCAAACAGAACAACTGTCTGGTGAATTTGGTATCCTGAAAAACTAAGTTTCATATATGAAGGAGAAATAAAGACTTTTCCAGCAAACACTGAAGGAATTTGTCAAGACCAGACTTGCCCTGTAGGAAACACTGAGAACTGTGTTATATATGGATCAGCACAATAGACACGCACCAGTGTAAAAGCACCCAAAAGCTAAATCTCGGAGATTGTTAAACTATAGCATAAGAGATAAAACAAAGTAATAAGGTAGTACACAACAGGATGAACAGAACAGCATCCCACATATCAATTTTATCAATCAACATGAATGGTTTGAATGCCCCACTCAGGTTACATAGACTGCCTGAATGGATGAAAAAATACAACCAAGTATCTGCTGTCTCCAAGAGACACATCTAACCCACAAAGACTCATACAAACTCAAGGTGAAGGGATAGAAAAAAATATTTCATGCAAATGGAAACCCAAAGAAAGCAGGTGTAGCCATTCACATATCAATAAAATTGACTTTAAATCAACAATAGTAAAGAAAGACAAAGATGGTCATTATATAATGATTAAGGGAGAAATTCAATAAGAAGACATAATAATCCTAAATATTTATGCACCTAACACAGGTGCACCCAGATTCATAAACCAAACCTTCCAAGAGTTAAGGAAAGGGATAAGCAGCATCATCATAATTGCCAGGGACTTCAACATCCCACTGAGAGAACTGGACAGAAGCAGAAAATAAATAAATAAACACTGGACTTAAATGGGACTCTAGAACAAATGAGCCTAACAGACATTTACAGAAGATTTTACCTAAAAACTACTAAATATACATTCTTTTCATCAGCACATGGAACATTCTCCAAGTTTGATCATCTCTTAGGCCACAAAAATGTCTCAATAAATTCAAATAAATTAAAATCATACCATGTATCTTTTCAGAACACAGTGGAATAAAACTGAAAATCAACTCCAAGAGAAACACTCAGTTCTACACAAAGTCATGGAAATTAAAAAAAATGCTGCTGAACAATTATTGGGTCAATAATGAAATGAAGAAAGAAATCAAAAGATTCCTTGAACTGAATGCTAAAGGGGTCACAAGCTATCAAAATCTATGGGATTCAGCAAGAGCAGTCCTAAGTGGAAAATTCGTAGCCTTAAATGCCTACAACAGAAAGACAGAAAGATCACAAATCAATGATCTAACAACATGTCTCCAGGGACTACAAAAGTAAGAGCAAACCAAATCCAAAGCCAGCAGAAGAAAAGAAAGAACTAAGGTCAGAGAAGAACTATATGAAATGGAAAAAAAAAAAAAAGTATCAATGAAACAAAACATTATTTCTTTGAAAAGATAAACAAAATTGATAGAACTCTTGATTGATTAACCAGGAATAGAAGAGTAAGGACCCAGGTAAGCTCAATCGGACATGAAAAAGGAGATATTACAACTGATACCATAGAAATACAAAATATTATCTGTGAATACTGTGAAAATCTCTATGCATATAAACTCAAAAATGTAGAGGAAATGGAAAAATTCCTGGAGACACACAACCTCCCACAACTCACTCGGGAAAGAATAGAACTCCTGAACCTGAACATTTCAATAATGAAAACTAAGATTGAAGCAATAGTAAAAAAGCTTTCAACAGAAAAAAAGCCCTAGACTACATGGATTCATGGCCAAATTTTACCAGACCTACAAAGAAGAGCTGATACCCATACTGCAGAAATTATTCCATAACATAGAGAAATAGGGAATCCTCCCCAACTCATTCTGTGAAGCCAGTATCACCTTGATACCAAAGCCAGAAATGGACATAACAAAAAAAGAAGAGAAAAGTACAGACCAATATCCCTTATAAATATAGATGCAAAAATCTCTAATAAAATACTAATAAATCTATTTCAACAGCGCATCAATAAAATAATCCACCATGACCAAGTGGCATTCATCCCATGGGTACAAGGATGGTTTGGTGTATGGAAATCAATAAATGTGATTCTCCAAACTCACTTTTATTCTATCACACTTACTTGAAAAAAGTCTGGAGTTTGAAATGAAAAAAAAAAAAAAATCATTGCCATCTCTTCCCCTGAACAAGGACTGATGGGCATTCCCGGGAAAAATCATACAACCAGGTAGAGACTGGTCTACATAAAATTATGGTCAGCTGCTATGTGGGAAACCCCAAGCCTCCCACGTAACTATGGATTCTCTCACAGTGTAGGGAGGGATTATTAATGGTGCTTAATCCTCACACCTCCACTCTAACATCCCTTCCTCAGCAGCATTAAAAATGCTCTACATTATCTTAATAAAACAAATGCTTTGGCCAACATCAAATTCTCTTTCAGCAAATACTAACTCTTCTTCCCTTTCAGAGACAAACTTTTGGAAATAATTTTCTAAACTTAATATCTCTATTTCCTCAGCTCTCTTTCACTTGACTCTATACTTTTGCAAACTTGAACTTGACTCTGTTGACCTTTGATCCTCATTCTTTATTCTCGTAGGCTTCCATGCTTATGGGGGCCTGCATTTTCCTCTCTGCCTTCAGATGTACCTTCCAATTGTCATTTAAGGACTAATTTGTGCCCCTGCAACTTTTATGTGTGGAAATCCATTCCCAGTGTGACTGTGTTTGGAGATAGAGCCTTTGTGGACATAACTAAGGTTAAATGAGGTCATAAGGGTGGGTCTCTAATCCAATAGGACTCAAAACCCTTTGAAGAAGAGGAGAAAATACTTGGGATTCCAGAACAAAGACCAGGTGAGGACACACCAAGAAAGCAGTCATTTGCAAGCCAAGGAGAGAGTCGTCAGGAGAAATCAAACCTACCAACTTTTTAATCTTGAGCTTTCATACTCCAGAATTGTGAGAATATGAATTTCTGTTGTTTAAGCCACCCAGTATGTAGTATTTTGTATGGTAGCCCTTGAAGACAAATACAATCATCATCCTCTATTTCTTAAATATTACATTTCTCAGTGTTTGCATTTTCTTAATAGGTAGTTGCATCCACTCTCAAGTCTTAAACCATTATCTCTTAGTGTATCACTTGCAAATTGGTATCTTCAACCCAACATTTTGTTTAGTCCTGACTTTCCACCAGCATTCTGAACATTTTCATCCATGGGTCTTGCAAGTCCTTCCAACTGAAAGTGTCTAGAATTAAATTTGTTACCACAACTTCCCCCTTCCCTAAATTACCATTCCCTCTTTCCCTGATCACGATCATTTTGTACCTGCACAAGCCAGAAAGCTATAGGGCAATCCTCTTCACACATCCTCACCATGACCCTACTACTGGCAAAAAATCAAGCATCCAGTCCTCTAGATTTTACCCTAACGTCTCTCTCAAATCTGATTCCCTACCACAGTTCATACTATTATCAACCAACTGGCCATCTCAGTCACCATCATTTCTCATCTGGGTTACAGCAACAAATTCCTACTCCATTTCACTTTTCCCATTTCTCCCCTCCTATTACCCACTGGGAAATATAAATCTGATTATGTTTAATTTCAGCTTCAAATACCTTGAATCCATTTTGATATCTCTGGGCTTAAACACCTATATGACTTCATATGATGCGCTTCTTTCCTTACTGATCTTTCTTTTTTTTTTTGAGACAGAGTCTCATTCTCTTGCCTGGGCTAGAGTGCTGTGGCGTCAGCCTAGCTCACAGCAACCTCAAACTCCTGGACTCAAGCGATTCTCCTGCCTCAGCCTCCCGGGTAGCTGGGACTACAGGCATGCGCCACCATGCCCAGCTAATTTTTTCTATAGTTAGTTGTTTGGCTAATTTCTTTCTATTTATAGTAGAGACCGGGTCTCACTCTTGCTCAGGCTGGTCTCGAACTCCTGAGCTCAAACAATCCACCCACCTCGGCCTCCTGGAGTGCTAGGATTACAGGCATGAGCGACCGCGCCAGCCTGATCTTTCTTTTATAATTTATATCCTATTGATTCTTAATTACCTTCCATTCTTATTTAAAGAGGAGATTTTCTTGAAGCTTAAAAGAAGTAGGTGTTAAACAATTACAAATTTATATATGTAACAGATTTTCCACCTTGGGTGATATAGATTTGAGATATAATGTAGTTTATAAAAATGTGGATGTTTCTAACAACCTAGGTACTAGATATAGAGATATGATTCAAAATAATGGCAAGAGGTATATATCGATTTATCCATTAGTAATGCTTTCTTGATTGCAAGCAACAGAAATTGATTCTCACTAATATATGGGGTGGAGGGGCATTACCATAGCTCATGAAATCAAAATAATAACTTAGTAAAGCAGAAAGCTACTAAAGAAACCAGGATGACACTAGAAAATGAGCAGTAGGAATTTGTAGGTTTTTTTTTTTTTTTGAGAATTCTGCCCTTTATGAGGCTCTGTATAAGTGATACCAGGCCTTATGTCTCTCCATTACAAATGTCTGATGTCTAGGGATGAGAACCTGATTGTAATAGCTAGAACCAAGTGTCTTCCCCTGGATCAAATAGCTAAGTCCAGTCAACAGTACCACAGAGCAGAGACACGGACACTTGTACTATTCATACCCATTTGTAACTGGGTCCTTTCTAGAGGGCTCACTTCCACCTAAGAATATCCTTATGGGGTCTACTACACTTTTCAGTATTTGCTATAATTTTTTTTAAATAAGTACTGTACAGTATTGGTCTGTGCACTTTGGCGTTAAATGAATAAATGGCCTCTTTTAGAGTGTGCTTTAATAAGTGATGTTGGGGGTATCATGTTAAAAGAGCTTAATTAATTATTCTAATTACCAGCTGTGAAAGGAAAAAAAAAAATTGTAAAAGCTTTCTTTTGCTACACAACAGGATTCTTTCTATGCTTATGAAAAATGACTTATAATTTAGCCCCAAGGAACAAGAAAAGCCAAATTTTTCTATATTTAGAATTGCATTAGAGTGAACACCTAAATTTTTTATATTCTAAAAGGGTATTTATTTGAACAGGGTCTGTAGATTATTTTGTCTTCCTAGACATGAATTTTTGCCTAAGGCATGCCCACCAGCTAGGCAATGGTCAGCAGCATGCCATAGAAAATGCAAGACTGCTGAGTAATACCGTTATACCTTCCTGTCTGCAAGCCCACCTTGCTACTCCCCTCCATCTCTCCAGACCCCCTTACCTGGAAGCTACTTGGGAGTCATTCATTGTTGAAAGCACTCTGAAAATATAAAATATTTGTAATGTCTTGAAAATGCACACATCCTCACTTTTTATTTAATGCCCTCTTGATAATTTGAGCAGATGCTTACTGCAATGCAACATGAGTAATGTGAAAGGTATGTACCTCAGTAAGGCTCAAAAACATCAGAGGAAATTTACATAACTTGTATCAATCAAACTAAAGTATATATACATTGATTGTAGAAAACAAAGAAATTTTACTTGAAAGCAAATGCCTATTGAGGACTTAACTTCATGTACCTGATGTCCTTCATACTAGAACTTGTTTTTTACTGAAACTAGGGAAAGTTATTTTAACTGTGTAAATAAGTGTCCTCAAATCTAATCAATTTGCAGTGTGACAGAATAATCTGTTGCATTGCCAATTCACCAAGGTATTTCAGCCCTTTGGAAATAATGAAAATTATTTAAAATATAATCATTTAAAGTATTTTAGAGGGGATATGATTAAATGGCTTAAATATAAGAAAAAATACATACTGAAACAGTAAATTAAAGCAAAAGGGGCATTTATTTTTTTAATTGTAATGAGCTCTGTACCAATCATACTACATTTCAATGTCTTTCCAAAGGTGCCTAAAATCATCACCGTCTGACTTGTAATGTTTATGTGCATAGTTTTTCACATTTTTTAACATGAGACTATCAGCTAAACTTTGACTTTGCCTTAATAATTTTAACATTGTCTTTTCCTCATTAAAATACTGACATTATTAAAGATTTCTACTGCTTAGGGCTTCTGGGATCACAGGTATAAATACCAATTGCTTTAAGATAAAGAATCAGAAATAAAATCATGACTATAAATTTTCATTTTTTCCCATTTGGTCAATATCTAGGTCCTCATAAATATAACATATACATAATGCAGAATTTGAAAGAAATCATCACATGGCATCTGAATTAAAAAATGTATAATTTAGAATTAGATGTGGCTATAAGTAGAATAAAAATCAACACGGGTTTAAACAAATTAGAAGTTTCCTTCTCTCTCAAGCTCACCTTGTCCTGAAGTAGCCATCCCAGAGGTCCTGGAGCAATGCATGGTGGCAGAGACTTTAGCTTCTCTGACCATGTTGCTTTGTTATGCATAATCCCCATTCCCAAGGGCATCTCATGGTTGGAGCTAGCACATGGAGCTTTGAATAATCTGACTTACATAATAGCAGAAAGTCAGCAAGGAGAAGTGTACACCCTCTTCCACCAGAGCACACATATTGATTTATCCCCATTGGCTAGACTGGTCAAAACACTCACAGCTAGGAGAACATCTGAGAAATGTACTCAACTAGATGTCTGGTGATATTTTCTAATATAGAAAGATACTAAAAGATAATGAGTAGATCTGCCTAATTCTCCACATCTCCATTTTACTCAACATAACACACATTAAATCTTTCTGAAATTGAATTCACTGTACAGAATAAAACAAATTTAAATTATAAAAATCAGTACATATCAGCAGAAAAAGGAATGAGAGAATATTATACCTATTATCTGTGGAGCCTAGTACAAGGTTCCTGTTTGCTGAGGCTTGCTTGGAAAAAGAACACTGTTGTGTTTTAAAGCATCAACTCCAAATTGCTGAGGGAAGGTTTTTATCTCTGGCTCCATAATGGAGCAATGAACAAAGGCTTAAGTTCCTTGAGTGGCATATTCAGCCAGCACTTTTCCTAAGGAGTTTTCCGAATCAAGGCGTGGGGGAACGGAACCCAGGTGAAAGGTGTTGTCTTATCCCGCAATGTGACAGAAGTAGAAGTGCAGGTCTGACAAAATGTCTTGAACTAAAGATTTGGAACCATAAGAGAAGTAGCCTAAAAATATGTATGTGAGTTATCCACAAATTGTTGGTTCCCCTCTAAGCTGCATAGGTAGAAAGAAACCCAGCTGAAAACAGCAGCTAGGAGAATAAAGATCCGAAAGCAATTTTAGTAGTCACCACTGGAGTTCAAAGCCATCCAAGAAGATGTCTTAGTCAATATTCCAGGTTTTCAGCTGAGGCCCCAGAGAGGCAGAGATGTAGAAGGGAAGACTATATATAGGAATAAACTATGACCTAAGAGTAAGTAAAACCTAAATGCATTAGCCCTAACAAATCCTAAAATCTGACACATAAAATTTCAATGAATTTAAATTTAAAATAAAATATAACTACACACTTGAAAAAGCAAGACATCATGAGAATACTTCAAAAAATCAATTAAAAGTAATTATATAATCAGTCTAAAATATGCATTTTTGGAATTATTAGATACAGAACAAAAATAAGTTGGGATCACTCAGAATATACTAGATTAAGTTGTGGGAAAAGATAATCCTATAACCAAACCTTGAGAGGACCAAGGTGACCCACCAGAAGGACATTTACATAATAAGAAGAAAAGTTTATATATATTTAACCATGTAATTATCATTTCCGATGTTCTCTATTACATTGTGTAAATCCATACTATCATCTTGATTTATTTCCATTCTGTGTGAAGGGCTTCCTTCACATGTTGAAGACTTTCCTTATAGTGTAGGTCTGATAATATTACTTTTTCAGGTTTATAATGTCTGCAAATATCTTTCTTCGCATTCACTTTTGAGAGATATTTTGGGGGGCATGGAATTTTAGGTCGAGATATATATGTATATTTATATTTGTTCCTCTGTATATAACATGTCTTTTTTTCCCTCTGACTGCTTTTCAGATTTTCCATTTATAGGTGGTTTTCAGTAATTTGATTGTGATATATAGTTTTTTTCTTGTTTCTTATGCTTTAGGCTTTTTGAGGCTCTTACATCTGTGGGTTTATAGTTTTTATCAAATTTGGAAACTTTTTATTCATTATTTCTTTAAATATTTCTCAAATCATCCCCAGCCCTCTCTCTGCCTTGTGAAATCCAATTATATACATGACAGATTGCATGAAGTTCACCCACAGCTCATCAATGCTCCTTTTATAAAATTATTTTTCCTCTCATGCTTATTTTCTTTATAGTTTTTATTGTTATATCTTTAAATTCACTAATATTTTCTTCTCTAGTGTCCAATCTGTTGTTAATCTCATCCAGTAAATTTTCCTTTTCAGACGTTACAGTTTTCATCTCTAGATGTTTAATTTTGCCCTTCTTATATCTTCTAAGTGTCTAGTTAACAGTGTGAATATACAAAAGGCAATTTTAAGAACTGTTTCAAAGTCTTTGCTAATTCTAACATCAGTGTCAGTTTTGGGCCAAGTCAATTGATTGATTTCCCCACTCATTTTGTTTTCTTCTTGGCCTGTCTGATCATCTCTGATTGGGTACCTAACATCTAGATTTTTATTATTTTGGATGCTGAATACTTTTGTTTATCAGCATCCAAGGAGATCCTGCTAAATTTCTTGTATATTTTCTGGAATGCAGTTAAATTACGTGGAAACAGTGTGACTTTGGGAGGGTCTTGCTTTTATGGTTTATTAGGTGGTTCTGGAGTAGAGTTCATTCGAGGGTTAATTTTACACACTAATAAGAGAAGAACTTCTTGGATACTTGACGCAACAGCCTGTGGATTGTGTTCAGTGTTCACAGTGTGGTTTACCAGAAGAGGCACAATGCCTGCCTCTGTATGAACACTGAGTAACGTTTGCTTTTGTCCCTTTGAATGGTTCCTTCTCCAGCTCCGGGTACTTTGTTCACATGGATGTGCTAAGCAGTGCTCTGATGATGAATATTCAAAGTACCTCTGCGTATCTCCAGGTTTCTCCCTCTGTCTGCTACTATGTCTTGTGAACTCTACCCACCTTGGAGGTCTCAAGACTCTTCTTTTCAATCTTTTCATTTCAGAGAGTCCTCTGGGTTGCACCTGGGTTTCCCTTCCATATGCCACCACCTGGAAATTTTCCTGATGAAGAAAGGTGGGGACCTTAATAGAACTCTCTTCATTTTTGTTCCCTGTCTCTCAGGAATCACTGTCTTTCATTGTGTAATGTTGAGTGGCTTGAAACAGTATTTTGTATATTTTTGTCAGATTTTTGTTTTTGTTGTTTGGGACAATGAATCTTGTCTCCCTCATTCCCTCTTGGCAGGAAATGGAAGTCCCACACAAGTAATTCAAACAGGGAAAATTTTATAGAAATAATGTTCACAAGTAATACTGTGGTTAAGTAATAAGAGAGATAAAATAGGACTCTAAGGGGTAGAATATATGCAACAGCAGAAAGTAGTTACTACCTGTAGAAATGGAAAATGAACAAGGAAGGAACTTAGAACATCTGAGAAGCCTGTTTTTCACCTCCCCAAGGCTAAGATTCCAAGCTTTCAGAAAAGGCGTGTGTGGTTATCACAGAAACAATCAGCCAGCCTGGGGTGAAGAACGTTGCTGCAGGGTGCTGGCCCCAGCCAGGAGAGCTGCTTAGATAAGAGCAAGGAATTTCCTGCCCCCTGTCTCCTGAGTTGGGCGCAGAAGCAGGAAAGAAAGCCCTTTCCTCTCGCTATGGCACTGGGAGCCTCTGCAGCGCCCTCTATTGCCAAAGCCTAACATCAGATCCATTGTCTAAAGAGAAATACTACAGGGCCCAGCAAAGCAAGTATCACAAAGCAGAGCAATGAAGGGTGAATTTGGAGCTAAAAGGTGAGGGATTGCTAACTGGGACAGAGGAACATACTATACAACAATAATAAAGAACGAGGTACTACTATATAAAGCAACTGGGTGAATATTATAAACATAAAATGGAATAAGAGAAATCATGCACGGGAGAGTATATACTTAATGATTTCATTTATATAAATACAAAAAAAGAGGCAAGGCTAATCCATGCAGGTAGAAGTAGAATAATGGTTACCTTTAAGAGAAAATGATTGAGCATTTGAAAAGGGCTTCTGGAGTGGTGGGATTTTTTAACTGTTTTGTTTTGTTTATCTTATTTCTTGATCTATTAATATGATCCTAGAGGAGGAAGCACAATGTGTATTTTTATAATGTTTGCAAAGAAAATAAAATAATATATTACTTATAGCAATACATATTAATAACTAAACCATATTTGATTGGAATGAAAGATACAAAATTTAGTATAAAGACTTTTGGGGGGTATTCGAATAGAAATAGAAAAGAAACACATAGGCAGAAACGGTTACTGGTAATATCTCAGTCTTTTTTGAGGAGTTCATAGGGGTTATCTTATTATTAATATTATGATTTATAACATAATGGCATAAAACAACTTTAATTGAATAGTGTGGAAAAATTCAAGAAACCCAGAAAATTGAGCAATTTTGAAATTGTCTCTAAAAGAAATGGGAAACATTCTCTGTCAGTTCCACTTTATAATATACAGAAAAATTAGGGGCCATTTATAGCCACATATTCTGTGTCCTCAAATGTAAGGTGATTATTCCATTTCCCAATTAGAATATCCAAAAAGTGCTTTTAAGCTTACATGAACATATGAAATTTAGAAAAAAATTATAATATTAAAAAGTAAAATTGTCAAAGTCAACTTCTATGTGATTTATTCAGCTTCCTTTATATTTTAAAATCATATTTTATTTAAGCAATAGGTCATTTTAGTTTATTTTAAGTTATAGTTAATGAATGGATTTATTTAAATCCACACATAGATCTTTAACATCATCTATTTGTCACACTCAAGCCACTCTGTTAATTTTATTGCACATGGAAAACAAACTTATTTGACTACACTTTGAACACCAGAAGTGGGGTAATAACAATGACTACTGAATGAACTGTTCATTAAAATTTTAGAAAGCAAAACCTATTAGAATAGAAAAATAATGGAAAAACGTTAGCACAAGGACAACATATTTGAAAGAGTTGCTTAAACTGTGTCTTCAAAATAAAATAACATACGTAACCTAAACATCTGTACCCCCATAATATGCTGAAATAAAATAAAATAAAATAACAGAGAGAATTTTCCATAAATTAAGAACTTGAATCAAATACAAAGACTCCACTTTAATTAGGGATAACTGTAAAAAAATGTTAAAAATTAGGACACATATGATAAGTTTTAATTTTGTATTTTGACTGAATGAACATACTCTCAGCCACATTATGCTATCATTCAAAAAACCCAGAAAGGTCATGTCTGCTTTCAATAATTGTGTGCCTAAATATTCTTCCAATAAAATGGACATAGTTCTTTTAAGTTTATCACTATTTTGTAGACTGCTTGTGTAAAGAAAATGTATAAGCCTAGAATTAAGGATAATAGACTGATCCAATTTGGTTTGTGAATTGGTTACTTTGATTTAAAATTCATCTGAAGGTAGTTGTGAGAAATTCACCCACTGTTTTTCCAAAATATTTTAGATGGAATTTCTCTTTGTTTATGCTATGTTCTACCCTTTTGTACTTCATTTCGATTACAAAACATAACCAATTCTTTGTGCTGTGTAAAGTACAAACTTGGTAGATATTCAATAAGTCTGATTAATGAAAACTCTGACAGGTCATTCTGATTATAAAATAAAATTGGTCTTGAATCATAGATTTTAATGAATGAATTGTCAATATAGGTAAAAGCTACCTTCTACTTTTCATGGTAAGTATCTTTTGATTTCAACTATATGAAAAGGGAAATCTATTGTTTTCTGGCTTTAATAAGGCTGAATAAATAAAAAATGGTTTATAGTATCCATATATGAATGATCTTATAAAATCAGATCAAAAGTAAATAATAATAATAGCTTATAAAATTTATTTTTATCATAAAAACATAACCAGTGGAGATACAAAAATGTATAATTCATGCTTATAAGTTTCTTCCAGACTAATAAATTTCAAGATAAATTTAACTGAATATTTACATTATTCAATTTAAATATAGTGTGTATAGAAATAGCCCAACCTAACTATCAATAGATGGACAAATTAACATATTATGTCTGTACGTTCAATATCAAATGGAGAGGTCCAGCAATCATCCAAATAGGTCAGGCTACTCACAGACTTCTTTACATGGCTTAGATTTTTAAAACTTTTAATTTTATATTTATAAATATTTTCAACTTACTTTGTGGGTATAAACACCTTTGAAGAGCCTGTGTACTTGCATGATTGAGTTACAAGTAGTTAAGTACCTACACCAAAAGAAGAATAGTACCTATGTATATTTGGCATTTAATAAATATTTTCCACTCCTCAAAATAAGGCATGAATAATATAAAATTAATAAGACAAAATGGTTCCATATTTCTTTAACATTCTCCCCATTCATTTATCCAGCAATGTTTATTCTGTGCTACCAAGTGTCAGGCACAATCCTAACCACTGATGAATACAGACAAGAATCTTTGTCATTGGGAGAGAATAATAAACAAAGAAAAAAGTTAATTATGTTTTAGCTTAAATACTAGAAAACGCATTGGGGGTCACTAAATTGGAGAGGCATAGGGCACAGGGCTGGCTAGGCTATTGAGTGAGATGTCAACTTTACAGTGAGTAGCTTGGGAGGCCTCACTGATAGCATGTTAGAGAAAGACTTCAAGCAGGTGAAACAGTGAGCTGATGGGAGATCTGGAAAGAAAGAATTACTGGTGAAAGGAAGACAAGTGTTATACAAAGGCCCTGGGGTAGGATCATTTCAGGAATTTCAGGAAACCTGTAGAACTGAGTTTAACTGGAGCAATAAATGAGAGCTAATGCAATAGGAGACAAGGCAGAGAGTTGTGGGGAGTCAGAAGGGAAGGCTTCATGGGTAAGAATAAGAGTTAGCTCTTTGATTTTTACACTGAGAGAAAAATCCACAGGAAGATTTTATGCAGAGGATTGAGCCCTTAATGCTGTTGGTTGATTGTCCTGTATTTCCATGGTATTTCATTCTCTCGATTTCATAGATGATTGTTTTATTCTTTCTTTTCTTTTTTTATCCTCAAAACATTCTTGTTCCTGCTATACTCTCCAGTGCCCCTCCTTCACTCTCAGCTGATAACTTATTTCACGAAGAAAGACAAAGGCTACCAGAACACATCTTACACAAGCTCCCCTTACAATGCATCTGCCTGTCCTCCTTCCCTCTTGTCACTGTGGAGGAAGTGCCATGCTCCTCTCCAAGGCCACACCTCCACCTATGTGCCAGGTGCCACCCTCCGGAGGACAGAGCCACTGCCTGTCTCTCCTCTCCTTTGCAGATTATACCCTTTTCCTTATCTCGTCTGTTCCCTCTAGCTGGATGAGGCTATGCAAATCCATATGGCCATTTATGTGAGGGTGAATGGATTGATCCCAGTACCTTGTGCTTCTTCTGATGATTGACATAAACAGGGGTAAGGGACAAAACAGGGTCCATGCAGATTATCTTAAGGCAGCTAGTTGTGGTGAGAAAATGAGTGTTGAGACCGGGAAGGGTATATTGGGCTTCTCTGCCTTACTCCTGTCAAGACAGATGCAGAGACAAGCAGTGGGGAGGCTATCATCAAGAATATCATAAACTTCCAGGATAACACAAGAGTGGAGAGGAGGGGAGGGGGATATTCACACCTATTGGGTACGGTGCGCACCATCTGGGGGATGGACACACTTGTAGCTCTGACTCGCATGGGACAAAGGCAATATATGTAGCCTAAACATTTGTACACCCGTAATATTCTGAAATTAATGGAAAAAAATATCATAAACTTCAGTAGTGAGATGGTATGTTGCCCTGAGATTTCTTGTTCTAAATGAAACAATGCAGTCTCTTCAGCAATGCTTACTCACAGCAAAAAAACAAACAAATTGCCTCTGTGTAGTGGCTTGGTTCAGAAATCGAGGTAGCTTGCTAAGATTGGTGACCCTATGCCAAATACAAATAAAATTAGTGGTATTTCGAAGAAGATAAAAGAAGAAAATAGAGGGAAAAGTTATTTCAAAATACCATGTAAACGAAGAAAACTCTCTAATAAAAAGAAACGTCTCAATCTGAAGTTTAAAAAGTATACCTTATAGATTTTTTTAATATTTGACTTTTGATCTATTGTCTGACTACAAATAAAAACAACTCCATGATTATTATTAGATAAGCTAGTTAGATGTGACGTAAAAACTACAGTGTAAGCATTTTCTTTTTATTTTTTCATAATTCTTTATTCACCTAGGCAGTAATGGTAAACATCTAAAAAACAAAAAAAAAATTAAGCTGGCCTCAGACAGGGCTGGAGGATAATGCAATGATACTGCCTACCAAGATCTTCAGAAAATAATAGTGAAGCAAAAACTTTATATTATGCCAAGTTAATCATGCATAGAGGCACAGGCTAACATTATCAAATACCAATGAACTTGGCAACAAGAAAAGAAATATTTTTGGTCAGTGCAATCTGGTCAAAGGACAGTTAAATAAAAACAACTCAAGAATTGAAGAATCATAGGAAAGTGAATTCTGCTAAGTATTGAATCAATTGAAATAGAAAAATAGTACTAAATAATAGTACTAAAGAAAAGTATTTGGGCCTCCTAAATAATATTGTTTAAAGAAACCATGTAAAGTCTAGTGTTTGAACAATGATGTTAGAGACCTTGAACATGTAAAACCTAATATAATCGACAGAATTGGGATATGAAGAGAAAGTGTAAATGTATCAATGCCCTTGTTGTCCATAGCAAAGAATCTAATATTAAAAGGTGATTATAAATAAAACATAATGACTCTCACTTTCAATGTCTTCAAGAAATTATTTTCTTAACATCAGAAAGTAATCTAGTTTGAGAAATATTTGATAATTCCTTCCATTTTCTTTCCATTTTTAAGAAAGATTAACATACTATATTAACATTATGCAAGCCATTATTTTAAAATATTATGTTTGATGTGTATAATATGTATGCTATATGTATGATAAAAATTAAAACATACTTTATCTTTTTGCTTACTTTACTATCTATACACATTCATTTGTGTATATTTATACAATGACTTTGGAATGATGTGTACCTAAATTTAATCAATATGTTTCTTCTGCAGAAATTGGGGAAGTTTTTCTCTCCCTTTATCTTCCAGTACCTTTCAGATTAGTTGAATTCTTTTTCTTGAGTAAAAATTAGTTGTACACAAAAACATTTTTCCTAGGAAATGTGAATAGAATTAGTAAGGAATTCCTTGTGGGAAAAAGTTAATTGAACTTTTTTGGTAAACGAATTAAACATATTATCTTTCTGGGAACAAACACCAATGTAAATTATTTAATTACACAAACCATTAGAAATATCTCCAGAGCATGTCATATCTACAATTAAACCATGTGGAACTCAATAGTATAATCATGCAAAGCTAAAATCTTAAGTGTGCCTGTGTGTGTATGTGTGTGTGTGTGTGTGTGTGTGTGTGTGTGTGTGTGTGTAAATTCACATTGCCTATGGCAGTGAGGCTTTTATAAGAAAGCTAAAAAAAATTGAAGAAAGTAATTTTGGGCACCTAAATAATGTTGTTTAAAGAAAAACATTGTTGTTTAATGACCTTATGAATAACAGGGAAATACCACTGTTGACTACAATGTAATAATATACAAAGGTCTCCGTTTCAGGATATATTAATTGTAGTAAAAAGCCTCATATACTAAATTTGTCTTCTGCTCCTAGAGTAGCTGCCAAGGTACTTATCTGTTCTGGAAAGTTCTGTGAAAAAAGATAGAAATTTCTCTGAATCACAGAATGATCAAGGAACTAAAATAAAGGAAAGCTTTGAGAAATAATCTCTGTTCTGTTTGCAAGAAATCAGTCTGAGAATTCTCATTTACCATCCCAGAACTAATTCACTTAAATTTTAACTTAGAGAGTTCTGTGTTTCAAAAATTCCATTCCAGCACTAATAATCCTTTAATATAGATGAATGAGAGAGTAATTGGTATAGGAAAAAATAAATAAAACATATACATATTGTATAATTTAAAATATTTCAATATAAATCATTATATATATGTGTATGTATAGATCTACAAATACACATTACTTTTAATTAGTGGAAATTTCAAGCAATAATTGTTTGTTTTATATTTTCTATTAAATGCTAAATTGATGAATTTTGTGATTTTAATCTATTTCAGTATCTTCTTTATACCATTTTGATATAGTCATCAATTACAAAAATGAATTAAGAGACACATTCTGGGTCTTTGTTGACTAATTGCTTTTCTGAACACAGAAAAATTATATGACCTCACATTATAGAATTCTTTGCAACAGTTGCAAGGTTGCCAGCCAGAAAAAAAACAAACAAACAAAAACTCTGGGTGATTAAAGAAGTACATACAATGTCAGAAATAATCTGAATTTTATATTTTTCCCATAACTAAATGTATACCATGTCAAGAATATAAAAATGTAAATCCATCATGTGTAAAAAGCATGGAGTAATCCAATTGTTAAACCTGTAAGACTTTCATATTACTTCAGCAATAAACAAAATTTTGTAGGATTTCATAAATCTTCTCTAGGAAGATTTAATAAGTATGCCATTATTTTTTGAAGCAGGTAAACATTTATCAGTGAAGCCAAAATATTGTTCTTTCAATTTTACTTTGAAACATTTACATATTTCTCTACTTTAGGCCTATATTAAGGAACAGTAGTAGGTTATTCAAGGATATGTTTCTTGGAGAATATTAATAAAAGGAGGAATATAAACAATATAAATTAGAGTTAGTTTCAAACCATTGTATGTTTTTATGAGAATGTGGTAGGCCATAGATAAGTTTGCTGTTTGGAAATCACATAGCTGAGATTACACCACATGGAAGCTACATTATTTTGCTAGGGCTGTCGTAACAAAGTACCACAAACTGGGTAGCTTAAACAACAGAAATTTACATTAGATTTCTGATTTCTGGAGAACAGACATTCCAGATCAAGATGTCAGCAGTGTTGGTTCTTTCCAAAGGCTGTGAAGGACAATTTATTACATGCTTCTCTCCTAGCTTTTTGTGGTTTGTTGACAATCTTTGGTGATTCTTGGCTTGTAGGTGAATCACCCTAATTTCTGCCTTCATTTTCACATGGCCGTTTCTCTATGTGTATGTCTGTGCCCAAATCTGCCCTTTTTAGAAAAACTATATCATATTGCATTAGGGGACTACCCTACTCTATCATGACCTCATTTTAACTAATTACATCTTCATGGCTGTGTTTCCAAATAAGGTTACATTGTAAGGTACTAAATGTCAAGACTTGAACATATAAATTTTGAACAATTCAACCAATAACAGAAACCCCTCTATGTTATGTTAAAAAGCTCTAAATTCTGGCATACAATTAGAAATGTGATTCCTGGAGTCCAAATATTAATCCTGTTTCATATGTCAATCATAGAAGAGTTAGACTTATTTTTCAGGCAGGAATCGGGGAAATACATCCAGATATTGGTAGGAGACAAAATCCTGAAAGCAAGGAGATGAGTCCTTTGACCTATAGAGCACTAACCCCACTTTGTTTGTATAAACCCAATAACTCTGGGCACAAATTCTGTAAGCACATGAGAGATGCCAGGGACACACATCTATTTTGTAAGTAATCTAGCAGTTATTTAATATAATAATATTAGTATAAAAGACAGAACATAACTCTGACACAGAGCAGATTTTTAATAGATCTTATCCCTGGGGTCTTTAATTCCTACATTTCAATAACTTTAGAAATTTGGACTGATAAAACCTGGTCACCTGGAGTTCACGTCAGCCTTCATTGGAAAGAAATTACCCATTGATGGCATTTGGCTCTTTGGAGTCGTGGGATTTTAGGCTGTGTTTCCAATCACTCTCTGCTTAGAGTAACATGAGATAACCTTAAAATAAAATTGGATGAGCTCAGGAATCATTAGTGGTCAACAGTACAATCAGACTAGGGCCAGTCCTAAACCACTCAGATTAAGAAGCTAGAAATGAAAAATACAGTTAGCTACCCAGTCTTTAGGGACAAATTTATCCACCTGAGCCCCACTTGAGGCCATAAATTAAGAAGAAAAATAAAAGTTCTAGTTCACCAATAGAACAGTGTACTACCTCCATGGTGTAATTGACAGGCATCAGCTATGTTCTCGTGGAAGCTTAACAGAGACCCCAGGGAATCAGTGCAATGGGTAGAAGCTAGTAGTATTGCTTCTGGATGAGATATCCCAAGATGGCATGTTATTTATACTGCTCCCTTGAAAATGGAGATGGCACTTGCTGACTTGCCTGACTTTTAGAAGACAGAGGCTAGGGTATTAAGAGGTAAGCCTATGCATATCACATAAAATCTGATGCACTATACTTTAAAGATACAAAAGAATACCTGAATGTTCACAGAAATGGCTTGCCTGTAGCCTACAATGTAATTTGCCAACCAATGCATTAACCCACCCCACAGAGGTAACAAGGTGTGTCCATAAACAAGCATGCCACAAAGACTGTACTTCCCTACAAAAAATGTAATGATTGTCTTAAGAGGGATTTTACAGGGGGAGCAAGAGGCTAGCTCTCAACAGAACATGCCATTCTTTGACAGCAGTGTGACCAGATTCGCTAAGACACTGGAGTAGGCTCACTGTTATGTTTTCTTAATCAAGACTAAAAAAAGTCAATCACTATTTATTGGGTCATGACAGTCAGTATTAAGGAGTTTATGCAGACGAATTAATAGAGTTTATAGAACTCTAGCTACCATTGCTTTTGACCAGAAATCATACTTCTCTGCCCGTGACATTTAGATTTGGGCAAAATTTAGTCTCAATGTGTGGCATTTCTACTTGCCTTATTATCCTTCAGCAATAGGAAGGAGATAGAAAATGTATGGCTTTTTAAAGACTAGTCTTTCTAGAAGAAATGCACAGGCAATCGGCATTTACAATCTAGGTAATCTTCAAAAGGTAGGAGGAAGAGGAGTTGTAAGGATGAGATTAACTCTCTCATTGTTCTTAAATAGCTGCTGCTGGAGTGAAAGGTGGTGAAGGAACTCTATATTGGATTTCTTTCATATATTCTGAAGCTTCTTTTCCATACCAGCAATAATTACTGTATTTCTTATTTACCCCTGGAGACCTAGAGAAACTGGCCTAAAGTAATATATCGTGTTCCCCAAGAAGCTTTGAACATCTCCATTTGAGCTCCAGATTTGCAAAACAAGAGGTGAGGATGGTGGTGGCAGTGGATGGTGTTCCACATTTAGAGTATCAGACAATAATAGACTGTGATGAGGGCTGGGCATGGTAACACATGCCTATAATCCTAATACTCTGGGAGGCTGAGGCAGGAGGATCGCTTGAGGTCAGGAGTTCGAGACCAGCCTGAGCAAGAGCGAGACCACGTCTCTACCAAAAATAGAAAGAAATTAAGCGGACAACTAACAATATATAGAAAAAATTAGCTGGGCATGGTGGCACATGCCTGTAGTCCCAGCTACTTGGGAGGCTGAGGCAGAAGGATAGCTTGAGCCCAGGAGTTTGAGGTTGCTGTGAGCTGGGCTGATGCTCTAGCCCAGGCAACAGAGTGAGACTTTGTCTCAAAAAAACAAACAAACAACAAAAAAAAAACAGACTGTGGTGAGTACATCACATAGCTACAGAAATGGGATTTGTATTGGACCTGCTTGAGCCATTTAGCAAAGATCCATCTGCCACCAAGTCCATGGATAAAAGAACTGGCATGATTGGCAACTTCACCATGCAATTGGCTACAGGGGGAAAAATGACAAGCAGTCTGATCCCCCAGTTAAGGAGCGATTATAGGCGACAGCCATGGGACACTGGATGGGTAGTAGGTGAATAGCAAAGCACAAGTTTATCTTTGTGCATTCAGATAAATTAATATCTGGGCACATATAACTCTAGCTGCCCTCTATATTGCCTAGAATTAACCAAATGCTGATGAGTGAAGAGATCACACTGGCTCAAGTGATGCCTTTCTTTGTTTCTGACCTTACCGCTCCATTAATTGAACTTCTCGTGACAACCAAGAATGAGGTTACAGATGCTATTTTGTTCTGCCTCTCCAGAATCAAGTCTTTAGAAAAAACTAGGGACAATAGAAGGACAAAATCCCTTCCCTCAAGAACATTAGTTATATTAACTAGGGCAGGGATGCCCAAACTATGGTGAGTTGTATAATTATTTCATGATATATTACAATGTAATAATAATGGAAATAAAGTGCACAATAAATGTAATGCATTTGAATCATCCCAAAACCATGCCCCCACTCCCCGGTCCATGCAAAAATTGTCTCCCATGAAAACAGTCCCTGATGCCAAAAAGGTTAGGGACTGCTGGACTGGGGGACTTAACTGATTTATTAAAGGGCTGATACGGGGTATAACTTATTCAGGGTGGAGTTCATTGTTCAGGCAGAAAGGCTGGTCAGAACTGTCTTTCCTGTGACTCTTAGGGTTATGAGTCCTGACTAGCTATTGCCTAATAATTAAAGAATATTACAGAAACAGGAGCAGATGATCTTACCTGGTAACTTGGAGAGAGAAACTTAAAGGAAGATTTTGCCTGTTCTCTCCTCTTCACAAACTTATGTCTCCAGTACTAGAATTTTATCAGTGGAAGACAGGAGAAACTAATGGTTCATGCGGTGAAGAATGGATATATTATTCAGTTGCAATAAAGTTTAGGAAAATATTTTAGCCAATTAGCTTATATACTGCAATAGGAACATGGTACTACCAGAAGCCAGTATACTTTTGTTACCGAAAACTCAGCACTTGTCCATGAGACCAAATCAGAAGTATGACAAAAAGTGTTTTGGGGAAGAGGAAAGAGATTATTTTGCCAGCAAAGGAGGAAAAATGGTACACCTTCTTGTCTCAAAATCCAAATTATCCTGAACATAGACATAAATACAGAGCTTTTAAAGGGAGGGCCCCTCAGTTCTAGGCTCTTGTGGCTAACTATTTAATAGTCCCATTTCTGCCAAAGACAAAGCCTATGAACTCTGCCAGCCACCCACCTGGGGGGCTGGTGCCACCTGGGACTTATCTCTTTTAACAAAGGACTTAACCTACCTCAGGGATGCAAGCCGGGCTGCAGTTTCCAAAAAGAGTGAGGGAAGTTTTACAAAGACAGAAAATCTATTTTTTTTTTTCCCCCTCAGGCCCTTCCCTGTGTTATACTTTGGAACAGATAACTGCAACCATAGTTCTAGTTGTTAGGGGAGTGGCACTCTCAGGTAATTTGATGCACCAATAAAGAGAGCTAATTTACACCAACAAAAATATTGACATTGCTTATTGGCCACTGTGACTAATCAGTCTTAATATTGTTTATGTGAATTAATACTGTGCTGTAGTATGGGAGGCATACCTCTCATTCCAGAACCCTATACCAAATTGTGCAAAAGAAACACCACACCCTGGATGAAAAAGTACAGATAACACCACAGCAAATTATCAGAGGCAAGACATTCATAAGTCTCCTTTTGCTCTAAAGACAGCTCACATGATGGTAAGATTGAATAAGGACAGTTAATACACTGAGGGTCTCAATAGCCCACCATTTTACTAGGAATTGTCAGAAAGTGTATGATATATTCCCAAGCCCAAAGACCCGTCCTTGACTCTCCTGCCACTCTGAGAGAATTCCTCCATTTCACTTGTGTATGCTTTCAAAAGTCCGGAACCAAGTAAATGGGCACCAATACTTCTCTCATGGCAGGTACCACAAATTGGTCTCTAGATAAGGATAGGAAATTGGAATCTGCTCTATACAATTACTAGTTACACAAATCATATACATACACCTGAGAGGTGGATCACAAACTGTTCCTAGGAATAATCTAACAAGGAGCTAATTAAAATCTACTTTGGGATCAGGGAAGACATTACTAAAAAAATAGTATTTTAGCATATAATTTCCATTTAAATGTTGACCAGAATCCCACATTGTATTAGAAAAGCTTGGCCAATCATGTGGCAGATACCATAAGGGCTTAAGAAGAAAGAGTCATGTGAAATGTAGTGCCCCAAACTACAGAGCCTGAGATTCCATTGTTTCTGAGGGGAATAAGTATATGTTATCATATAAGAAGGCTTTGACCTAATGTCTTGGACTACTCCCACAGCGCACGAGATTTAGCAAAACACATACATAAGGAAGTGGCTAAAGTTAAAGATTAGTCCTTGGAAATTTGTCCCTGGTTTTCCTCTATTTTGTGAACATGAAAACTTACATACTAAAATATTTGCTTGTTTGTTTTATTCTTGTGGGATGATGTGTTATTTAGAATCTTAATAGATGCTGCCACTATTTTGAAAATATTCCCATGTATTCAAGTAATCGAAAGTTTTAGTGGTTTTGAGAGAGAAAAAGACTTCCCTCTGTTTCAGTCAAGGGGTTATGGTTTATGTAAGCCAGTACTTTGCATAGCCTCTTTGCTCTGTGGGAAGCTCTGATATAAGTTAATGGGCTGTGGGTTCTGTAGTTCAGCTAGAAATTTGATACAAAAAACTTCAAAGTTAGTTTTGGCTGACCCTTAGTGCATGATGGTCCAAGAGTATAATTTCTGCTAACTAGCTAAAGAGTGAACATGCCTCGATAGTTCATATAGTGATATACTTGGTCCTAAAGGCCTCAGGATAGTGCAAATATTATAGACAGAAATATAAAATGATCAATCAGTCTTTGTAGAGTAACAGTTATCAATCTGTGTTTCTTGAAGCCCCAAAATTCTCCTGAGATGACTTTTGGAGCCCTGGTCAATAGTGGGCATGCAACAGAGCCCTGAGACTCCTTCTTTACTGCACTCCTTGGATAAGCAATGAATAAGCACGTACACATACACGTTCATGTAAAATTTTAAAAACCATTACTCTAACATCTCTATATTGTATCATTTTATTAAGTCAGACAATCTGACAGCTATATAACTAGATCACATTATCTTACACTTACAGAAATACTTTTAGTGAATGGCATTTTGAATGTTATGATATTAGCTTAAATCTAGGGATTTTATAAGAAATAGTATAATAAAATTCATATTACTTTTCTTAATGTGGTAAAATATACATAACGTAAAATGTACCATTTCAATAATTTTAAGCATACAATTTTGTGGCATTAAGAATGTTCACATTGTTATCCAAGTATCACCACCACCATCCATTTCCAACACTTCTTCATGTTCCTCAACTGAAACTCTGTCTCCATTCCCCCTTACCCTAGCCCCCGATAACTACCATTCTGATGTTTGTCTTTATGTATTTGAATATTTAGGTCCCTCATATAGTTTTTGTCCTTTTGTGACTGGCTTATTCCACTTAGCATACCATATTCAATTTTTATGCATGTTGTAGCATGTGTTAGAATTGTATTCCTTTTTTGAAGGTGGAATAATACTCGATCGTATGTAGACACAAGATTTTGTTTACTCATTTATCTATAGACACTTGAGTTGCTTCCACCTTTTGGCTATTGTGAATGATTCTCATGCAAACATGGGTATATGTATATATGAGTCCCCACTTTCACTTCTTTTGGGTACATACGCAGAAGTGAAATTGCTGGTTTACATGGTCATTCTATCTTTAATTTTTTTTTTTGAAGAATTGCTATATCATTTTCCATGGTGGCTGTACCATTTTGCTTTCCATTCATATTGTTTTTATGACAAACATCCTTTATGACAAATCTATATTTCCACATCTTCATTGAAAGGCCATGAGGGAAATTTTTTGCATGAAAAAAATTATCAGAAATAGCTTTTCTTCTCCAGAGCGACCTGTTTGTTTCCTCTCCATTGGACACTGTGAATCATATATTTATGTTTTTCTTTGGCTTCGATCCTTAGAAAACACAGAGCCAAGTTTTTAGCCCACTTCTAGCAAGCCCACACCTAGCACTTTATGTACAATTTTTCCCTGGTTTGAACTTACTTTCATAATTTTTTTTTCTTGGATGAATTTGTTCACTTTCTTTTTAATCATGAACCATATGAATTTGTGTAAGAAGCTGGAACAAAGCAGGCTACACATAAATAAGCACATAATATTTAAATGACATCACATTTAATTTCTATTCACTTGGAATGTTTTAGAGTTTGTAAAAAATAATATCTGTATCCTGCTTTATTCCGAGTAGAGCTAAAACTGTAATGAAGATGGAATGCATTTGAAATAATTATGGTTTACTTTGAAGACAAGTAATATATAAAAAGGTCAAAATCCAGTAGAAAAATTCAGAGAGAGAGAAAAAAAGACCAGCTTTTTACTTTTTTCCGAGTTGATAAGGCGTGTATGTTTATTTTAATTTTATGTTGTTGAATAAACTATTAACATGGATAGAAAGAGATTCATGTTTCTTGGTCAGTGCATAAGCTTGATCTTTTATGTTTTCAATGAAACTTATGTGAACAGGCAGGGGAAAAATTGTTTAAAGGCGTTTTGTTTTTTGAAGTGCTAAATTGAGCTTTCAGGGTGAATTTCTATGAGAATTTTCAGGAAGCCTTTTCTTAGGAGCAGCTGGCAACTATTGAATGTAATTAGGTGAGTGGAGCTTCAGCTGAGAGCGATATGTCTCCGTGTGGGTACATGCCTTCCCATCTCTTCCGAATAAAGACAATGTTGTGACCTCGATTCATGCACAATTCTGGAAGAAGATATGGGGATGTGCATAGGTTTTATGAGCCCATGGATTTAAGGCTCGGTAGGGCATGCATAAGGAGTTCATGACATTGATTATTGCAGAGCACACAGTTTTGAATTCCTATCCTCACACAAATTAAATTAGTATGACCTTTACATATCTTTCTGGCAATCAGTTCATACTGCATTTACTTTCTTTCATTTCATTGAACGAGAGATAATAATATAAGAACGAAATCTAATTTCACTCTCCATACAACGTGAACTCTCTTGCTCTTTGCGGTATGGCTTGCCACTTTAATTCTTAAAGCAAATATAGATGATTTTTAAATTTTTTCTTTTCTTTTTTGTGTAGCACATTATATCTCACTGGTATACATTTGCTGAAGGAATGACTGTGGAAGGAAACATCCCACAGTACTTGGTTGTTTCTAATTTAATGATGTCTGCATTTAAGCATAATGACACTCAAAGGACACCATTCGGCCTGAGCATGTGCTTACTAGGAAGCAGATGGATCGACACAGAACTATGTCATATATTCCATAGTGATGACTTGAATTCTGGATCTTCTTTTGCACAAAAGGAGGTAGAGGTTTTGTTATTATTTCTCATCTGTGAATGTGTACATTTTGTTTAAATCTTTCACCTGAATCTATTCTTGTCACAAAAACAAAGTTGCATTGACTGTCAGGCAAAAATAGACAAAGAGCGAGTATAATTTCAATAAATCTCCCATTTTGTTGCTGCAAAATGACCATACATTTTACTTTCTCTTCCTATCTCCTTCCCTTCTAGTATATCGCCAATTGCAAGAAAATTCAACCACAGAAACACAAAATAATCAGTCATGTATGCAATCCTGAAGCATTGCATACAAATTAACTGGCAGATATGATATAATAATTGCAGATATAATAAATTATTAGGTTCTTTTTAAAATAATAATGCAGAAGTTGGCCCTTACTCTGGATCTGTTAATGTGCACATGGTTGGTCCTGGGCCATAATTTCTCATGCATATTTCACATTTTGGATTCTATCACTTTATAAAAAATGAATAGCTTAATTTATTCATTATACTATAGTCAACATCAAAATTTGAGAAAGTTAATAAAACTTTTATTCATCTAATATAGAGCAATTATTTTTATATTATTAGTCCTTTTAAACTTTTTCCTAAAATCCTTGTAGGCTTGAATGCCTTTGATGCTCAAATAGCAAACATAGACTCAAGACTAAAGAGAGAAGAGCAATACAATGAGAAGAGGTAAGAGGGAGAAAAAGGTTCGGTGGTTGCATGGATTAAAATGAAATAATAGTTGAGGAAATAGATAAATTTAGTCAGAAAGGAAATTGGAACTTCCATGTCTTCTCAGGAAACATTTTGCAGCTGAGAGGTAGAGAGTCTCTAGAAAACACTATGTGAAAATATGTACCGTGCCATTACTGGAATCAATTTCAAATGACACTGTCAAATATTCAAAAAGATAATCTAAAGGGAAAAGATGATAGAATTTTTTTTATTATTGTTAAAGAGATAGACTAAATGACCTGACAGGTCTTTTCCATCTCTAACTTAGAGGATTCTATTCTCTGATCTATCTATATGATAAGCCCTTTAAAAAACTGCATTGCATTAAATTATCTACATGCTTTCAGTAGAAAGTAAAAAGATGTATACAGCGCCTAAACAGCAGTCTATGCAGATGTTAGCCAGAAAAAGGTATGAAAATTTAGGAAAGAGATATATGTTATCCTAAGAATTATAGGACTATACAAAAAGACAAGATTCTAAGAACTGAGTTTGAAATAACATTTGGCCAAATATTGAATCAGGTTATAGTTCTAGCTTTATTTTTTACTAGCTACGTGAACTCATTTTAAATGTATAGCCTAAGAAAAGTGGACCACAGATTGCTATGGTTGTTCCCCAACATTATATTTTCTTATATGTTTGTGTTTGCTATTTATTTTCTGTCTTCCTTACTAAAAAGTAAGCTTCTTAACAGCTAAGATATTATTTTGTTTATCACCATATCCCCAGTATCTAAAAAGGATCTGAAATTAATGTTTACTGAATGACTCAATATCATAAAATATTTTTCAATTTCCAATGCTGCTGAGGAGTCTAGCAAGATCCTTCCCACTGTATTTAGGAACAAGAATGTCTTTGAAGGCCCCACAAAGTGCTGTTTGGTAGGGTCTTGGAGTTGTGAAGACAGAGGAGTACAGGATGAGAGGTGAACAGGGGCTGAGGAATTGCAAAAACCGATCATATAATTCTCTTTCAAGATGTTTGACTAAAGAGGAGTAGAGTGGTGAGACCATACCTGGAAAACAATGTAAGGACAAAGAGAAGCTTAAACAAAATTAAATGTTTGTGCAAAAAAAATGTTGGAAGAAAAATTATGAAAAGTAAATAGTAGTAGAAATTTCCTGAGAAAATGGACATAGAGTGGAATGTAAAATGGGATAGTGTCTTTCACCCTTTCACCCTCCAGTAAAGTTGGGTGAGGAAATGGATGTTGGTAGGCAGAGCTCTACACAAAAGCGGTAAGCTCTCATCCTATCAGGTAGTATGTTAAGTCCAGTGTTGAGTGAGCCTGGAATCTAAGTCAGCATTTGCACTGACCTTTCTATGAGTATAGAACTCTGCCAACCCACTTTCTATGAACCAATTTAAAATCCTAGAAACATTGTATTTATAAGCTACCTTAAATTGAGAATAGGGGATGCAATGCTGTTGGGAATAGAGAAAAATATGTCCTATCACCAAAATATAATGGAAGAAAATCAGTTGGTGATTTCTCCATGACCAGGAGCAGAGAGTAACATGCATGACCTGGGCAGTGTCAGGACTAATGAAGAATGGTTACTGGTGAAAGTGGTTAATGGTAGACCCTCATGTGAATGATGCCAGTGAATATTTATACTGTAACACTGGGAGGCATTATACAATGAGATTTTGAGTCACCTTAATTTGCCTGTGCCAGAAGATGTAATGTTTTCAAATCATGCCTTTCTTTTAGTAAAACTTCATTTTTATTAATTGTGCTCAGCAGGCAATAAAAACTGGGGACAATTTATTAGACCCTCTGCTGAAAAAGAAAATATACCAGAACTATACCTTTTATAGTGGCAGTCCCCAAACTTTTTGGCACAAGGGACTGGTTACATGGAAGACAATTTTTTCATGGGTGGGGATGGGGGGCAGGTGGAGCTCAGGCAGTGATGTGAGCGACAGGGAACAGCTGTAAATACAGATGATGCTTGGCTCACCTCCTTTTGTGCAGCCTGGTTCCTAACTTTCATGGAAGACAATTTATCCACAGACTGGGGGTGGGGTTTAGGGGGGTGGGAGGGTGGAAGTGGAGCTCAGGTGGTGATGCGTGGCCTGGTTCCAACAGGCCAGTATCAGGCTGCTGCCCAGGGACTGGGGACTACTGTTTTAGGGGAAGTAGAGAAAATCCCATAAATAGCATAAACTCATGCATCTCTAGTGTGAGGTATATTATTTTTAATATATTAATTTAATTAATATTGCAATTAATTTTTCCAAGTATATACCAGTTACTATTTTGCCAAAATTATCTCTGATGATAGGTACTGCCACTGTTTTTCTGCTTCTATTACATATCTATCTCATGTGTGTATATAGGTTTTTTTTTCTTTTTTAAATTTACTTGTCTATTTTATTATCTGATTTAGAGCATCAGGAAATAAATAGGTATTCACAGAAGTACAAAAAAGAAGTTTGACAAATACTAAAAAAAATTGAAGAGAAATAAATTACCTGTATGAATTACATTTTCCTTGTCTTTCATTTTATGTTAATTTGACTCAAGGCCTTGCTATTGTTTTGTTGGTTTTCATAATTCAAAGAGAAGAATCTTTTCCCTGATAAATTGTATAAAATGCTCTAATTGAAATATTGAAGAATTTCTCATCGTATGCAGAAAATAAGATTTATTGTTGAATAAGAAAAAAATATATATTAGCCAGGTATCTTAAATAACTTGATGCAACTCATCATTGAAAACACTAATAATAAAATGAAACATTCAGCATCTGTGGTAAAAAGTTTCATCTAGTTACATTGAAAGTGTTATAAATAAATTATCACGGAAAGAAAATAAGTTTATATTAAAAAGACTATACAGTATATATATGTATTAAGCGATATTTTCAAATTTGAGCAAATTAGTAAAAATAAACTACTGAAATGCATTATCACCAAATGAGCCCTCACGTAGTAAACATGTTATTTAATGATATTGATTTATCATATTACATAATCTCAAATATCTGAGTTGCTTTGGTTCACTAGTTTCCACATTAGGACCAGAGTATAAGGAAAACTATGATTTTTCTTATTCTTTTAAAAATTTTTTTCGTTAAGAAATACTTCTATCAACTATTGATTGTCTTTTCTTTCCCAAAGCACAATATCCTGACATTATTTGGAACAAAAAAAAAAAAAAATCAAGTTAGCCAACTCTATACATGATGTTATCTCGTAAGATAGTTAACTAGAGAAATAGCAGTATCTAAATATTCAATTTTTTAAAATTATTTGTATATATATTCAGCTTTCCCCCCTTTTCTTAAATAAGGTATTTTTCTCATTTGTTTTGTATTTGTATATATTCATGGGATACAAGTTCAATTTTGCTACATCGATATATTGCATTGTGTTGAAGTCAGAGCCTTAAGTGCATACGTCACTGAAACAATATGCATTGTACCCACCAAGCAACCTCCCATCATCCACCCCTGCCGCCTGTCCCACCCTCTGAGTCTCCACTGTCCATCATTCCACATTGTGCTTCCATGTATACGAATCAGTTAGCTCCCACTTACAGGTGAGACCATGTGATATTTGTCTTTGTGCATCTGAGTTAAACAAGGTTATAGTGTAAATCAAGAAAAAAATAAATGTGTATTAGGAGTATTGCACTCTGTTTGCAGTGATGAAAAGAATAGATTTTTCATGATGATGATATGAATTATCATCTTGTTTTCAGGCAGAGGGACTTCTGTGAAGTAAAAGTGGATGGGAGCAGCAAGTTGGGCATAGTTACAGAAAAATAACTGGAAGCTTGAAATAGGGGCCCCAATTATGAGTTTAGTATCTCCATGGGTCAAAGGAGGGCCACTCCGAAAATGTTGTTTAATCTGCTAGGAGCGATAGTAACTACTTCCTTTCAGAAATAGGAGTCAGACTCGCCACAGGTTGACCTTTGCACTTCCTGGACATGGCCCCACTGGCCAACCATGCTTAGCAATGCCCAGGTGATGAGACTCAGTTCTGCCAGCACCACACCCACATTACAGGTTGATCCAACCAGGATGTCCTGAGCTGAATTCATTAGGATTAGGCTCCCACATATATAAGTGAAAAATATTTATCAGAATGTTAAGAGGTTATTCTATTTTCTTCTTTCCATTTTTTATTACTTTCTGAATTTTTTACAATGTACTGTGTACTCAAAGAGACTAATGAAATACTAAACTCCCAAAGTACAAACAGAAGTCACCTTCCTGGGATAGTTATAAATACAGTTCATACTTTAAATAGCTTAAATGATATTGCAATGATTTGAAGAGAGAAAACTGAAATTTTGAAATCAAGTAGCCAGAAGTCAAGTCCAAAAATTTTAGGGATACTATTATTAATAAG
Organism: Propithecus coquereli; assembly: GCF_000956105.1. Taxonomy (NCBI): domain Eukaryota; kingdom Metazoa; phylum Chordata; class Mammalia; order Primates; family Indriidae; genus Propithecus; species Propithecus coquereli. The sequence continues at coordinate 1,532,030 of NW_012136636.1, read as the reverse complement.
GAATAGAAATCAATGGTTTTAAAAACATTATTTCACTCTTAATTCTTATATTTACTATAATAAATGACAGATTTGTTTAAGTAATTTCCTATGTTCAAATAAAATATGCTACTTGGGATTGATGAGAATTCAGGGCATAGGTATTTAAAAAGCAGACAGCGAAAGAAAAGAAGAAAGGTAAAGGAGCATAATAATAAGTTACTACTGAAATTAAACTAAAATTAATGAACAAGTGTATATTAAAATAGCAAAAGTTAAGCATGTTAGAGTGGACAAGGACATGAACAAAGCAGTGGAGTCAAGCGTAATGAGTCAAGGAAAACTAATTCAATGGCATGAATGTATGATGGTTTTGAAGAAGGTTCCTAAGTTCCTAAACTTGGTTTGGAAAAAAATAGAGGGTTTCCCAGGTAAGGGGAATGATACAGGGCAACAGGCCCCAACTTTTTTTGGAACCATGGACTTTTTTCATGGAAGACAATTTTTCCATGGACCAGGGGGAGGTTGGGTATGGCTCTGGGATGATTCAAGCACATTACATTTATTGTATATTTTATTTTTTTTTATTATTACATTGTAGTATATGATGAAATAATTATACAACTCACCATACGTTGGGAACCCCTGGTATAGGGTATACTCTGGCTTTGTTTCACACAACCCTGTCTCAATAATTTTACTCTTTAAAGGATGTCCTCTGGAAGAAAATTTAAAACTTGAGGTTGGCTGGGCGGGGTGGCTCACGCCTGTAATCCTCGCACTCTGAGAGGTTGAGGAGGGCGGGTCATTTGAGCTCAGGAGTTCAAGATGAGCCTGAGCAAGAGCAAGACCCCGTCTCTACTGAAAAAATAGAAAAAAATTAGCTGGACAACTAAATATATATACATATATATATATATATATATATATATAATATTGAGGTAAAAGAAATGGTTTAATTTTTTTAAAACAAAGAGACAGTAGAATTCATAACAAATAGTGTATCAAGTAAGATGAAATATGTTTAAATATTGACCAAAATCATTTCACATGCTTATTGATATAACCAAAACCATCTCTCTACGTTATTTGGCTAATTCATTCCAAATTTATTATACATATCTCTACTTTTTATAGCAACATAATGTAAATCTACTTTAGATGATTACCTTTTTATTACTGATGTTACTACTTATACAAAATATTAAATATATAGGAAGCAAACTTTGGTGTCACAAGGCTATGTTAAGGAGAATAAAGTAAGGAATACCATGATTTCATTGAGGATATTTAACAGTGACCAGAGACTTTTTGTTCATTATAAAGCTACAATTTTTTCCAGTGTGTTTTTGTCAAAGTAGAAATTATCATGGATGCTTCAATTAAAATTGTATTGATATTCAAAATAGTTTCTGCAGCTTACCAGGAAGTTACTATTAATTATGTTATTGTATTTCAGATTTAGGCTAGAAGTAAAATCAGTATGTTTGAGGATATTTTTTCATAAATTTATACCAACAAAATAGGTTTTGTTAAGGCTCTTCCTCTTTAGCACAGCGTGAAGTGCTTATTTGCTTTTGAAATTTCTAAAATTAAAGCAACTAATTATTTCACAAGACTGGAAAGAATTTGCCATCATTGGACTCTTTAAAGAGGAGTATCAAAATGCGTAAGCTTTAGGAACACAGCAGTTTTAATTCTCACTTCAGTTACATATTGTGTTTTCTCAAAGCTGAGACTAGTGCTTCAACAATAATGTGGATGGCATACCTTTCCCATTCTTAGTGAAATTTTTGAAATAAATATTCAAAAGTAGATCTGGTGTGGATGAATATAAAGCAAAGGTCACATTCTCATTTTGTTTTGTTTTATAGAAGAGGTCTGAAACTATAAGACATTAGTAAAATATCTATACAATTTGATTCTTTATTTGACACCATATGATTTCTCTTGAAAATATTGAAATGTTTGCATTCTATATTTTTTTGGAAAATGCAAGAACTTATTAGGATATGGATCAATTGAGTTGGATATTAATGCAACTCTGATTTCTTTGAAAAAAGGTACATTGGTATTCAATAAAACTGATGCTTAAGTTACTTAGCTATGCATTTGGTGATCTTTTTTGTGAACTTCAGAAGAAAGACTGTGCATTGTGTGAAACTCATTTTGATCTCCATGCTGTGATACAATACTTCTTAATTCATTGGTAACTAATGACAGAAAATTAAAGTTTAGCCTTTACTTCTCAAGAAGGTGCAGCATAGAGTATTATAGACATTAATGTTATCAGTGAGTGCCCTAGCACAAAGTTAATAGTAAAGACAAAAGAGGCACCTATCAGTTCACTTTTCACACTGAGGGACAAAGGAATTTCCACAGCCCTTGGAGCAATGATGCTAGTTGGTTCTTTGCAGCAGAGACAGTATCTGTAGAGGGTCAAGACACTAAGACCCTGAAGAATTATCTATGGCCCTCTTCATGGGCTTCTGCTCACTTGTTTCTGATCTCAGGAGTCTTAAACATAATAATAATCATTTCCTTTTTCATGAAAAAGAAGATGGAAATAACATTACCTAAATCCATTAGGTTGGACACCAGTGATTAGACACTACAAGATTTTAGAAGCTTTCACCTTGGCCATATTTGTACATAAAATTTACTGAACAAATTAAAAGTATGAGCAAAATTATTGCAGGGAGATTGTTTAAACTACTCAATGGATTCAACTGGTTTAAATATGCTCCAAGAATTTCAGAATTTCTGGCTTTTGTAGCCATAATTTGTTACTAACCATAGAGCACATACCTCCATTATACATGCAAAGAAAATAAACCAAGAGAAACTAACCAACACATTAAACATTAATGTTCAACGTATTGACACACTGAGCACTAATGAGGGCTATACAGACAACTAAAACTAAAGACCTATGCTTTCCATTAAAGTAATTCCTTAAAATTATATATGAATTATCAATATTTCTAATATCATCATTAAATTGGTAAAAATATTATGTAATATCATATTTAAATATATTAAAATACATTTAAAGATTATCTTTCTTTTTTTATTTTAAAATATTAAGAGGGAATGAATGTTTTTGTTACATGGATACTTGTACAATTCTTAACTCAGGATTTTTAGTGTGCCTATCACCATAATAGTGTTCATTGTACCCAATATGTAAGTTTTCACCACTTACCTCCTCATGTGCTCCCCCCTTTTTGGTTTCCAATGTCCTTTACATCTCTTTGTGACTGAGTATGCCCATTGTTCAGCTCCAATTTTTAGTAAGAACATATAGTGTTTGTTTTTCCATTCTTGAATTACTTCACTTAGGATAACAGTCTCCAGTTCCAACCAAGTTGCTGCAAAAGACATTATTTCATTCCTTTTTATGGCTGCGTAACACTCCATGGTGTGCAGTATTCCACATTTTCTTTATTTACTCATGAATCGATGGATACTTAGGTTGATTCCACATCTTAGAAATTGTGAAATGTGTGGCAATAAACATTTGAGTGCAGCTGTCTTTTTGATAAAATACATTATTTTCCTTTGGGTAGATACACAGTAGAGAGATTGCTGGATTGAATGGTTAAGTCTACATGTATTTCTTTGAAAAATCTCCATACTGTTTTCCATAGAGGTTGCACTAATTTACAGTTCCACCAACAATGTACAAGCACTCTTTTTTCTCCACATCCATGCCAATACCTATTGGCTTTTGACTTGTTTATAATGGCCATTCTGACAGGGGTAAAGTGGTAACTCCTTGTGGTTCAGATTTACAGTTCCCTGATGATTAGTGATATTGAGCATTTTTCATACTTTTTTTGGCCATTTTTCTATCTTGAAAAACTTCTGTTCATGTCTTTTGCCTACTTTATAATTGGGTTCTTTGTTTTTGTATTGCTGTGTTGTTTGAGTTCCTTTTAGATTCTTGATATTAGCCCTTTGTCAGATGTACATTTGTGAATATTTTCTTTCATTATGTAGATTGTCTATTTACTCTGTTGATCATTTACTTTGCTATGCAGAAGTTTTTCAATTTAATTAAATCCCATTTTTTTTTATTTTTGTTACTGCTGTGTTTGCCTATGGGGCTTAGTCATAAATTCTTTGCTGAGGCTGATTTCTAGAAGAATTTCTCCTATATTTTCTTCTAGAATTTATATTGTTTTGTGCCTTACATTTAAGTATTTTATCCATGCTGAATTAATTTATGTATATGGTGAGAGAATAAGGTCCTGTTTCATTCTTCTGCATGTGGCAATCCAGTTTTCCCAGCACAATTTATTGAATAAGGCTTCTTTTCCCCAGTGTATTAATATTCTGTCTTCTTTGCCAAAGATCAGTTAGTTGTAGGTAGAAGGCTTTATGTCTGGGTTCTCTATTCTGTTCCGTTGCTCTGTGTTTCTACTTTTATACCAGTATCATGCTATTGTTGTTACTATGGTCGTGTAGTATACTTTGAAGTCAGGTAATGTAATGACTCCAGACTTGTTCTTTTCCTTACAATTGCTTTGGCTATTTTGGCTCTTTATTTTTGGTTCCACATGAAGCATTGAATTATTTTTTTCTAGATCCATAAAATATGACATGGTATTTTGATAGGGATTGTGTTGACTCTGTAAATCAATTTGGGTAGTGTGGACATTTTAACAGTATTCATTCTACAAATCCATGAGCATGGGATGTTTTTCCCTTTGTGTCATCTATGATTTCTTTCATCAGTGTTTTGTTCTCCTTTCAGATATTTTTCAACTACTTTGAAAAATATACTCCTTGGTATTTCCTTTTTCTTGAAGCTATTATAAATTGTATTGAGTCCTTGATTTGACTCTCAGCTTGAATTTTACTAGTATATAAAAAAGCTACTGATTTTTGTACATTAGTTTTGTAACCTGAGACTTTACTGCATTTATTTATCAATTCTAGAAGTCTTTTGGTGGAGTCTATAGGGATTTCTAAATACAAGATCATATCATCAGCAAACAGGGATAATTTGACATCCTTTTTCCTGATTTGGATGCCCTTTATTTCTTTCTGTTGCCTGATTGCTCTTGCTAGGGCTTCTAGTACTATGTTGAATAGAAGTGATCACAGTGGGCACCCTTGCCTTGTTCTCGTTCTTAGGGAAGATGCTTTCAACTTTTCCATATTCAGTATGATGTTGGCTGTGGGTTTGTCATATATGGCTTTTATAATTTTGAGATATGTTCCTTTTATGCCCAGTCTGTTGAAGGTTTTTATCAGCAAAGGGTGCTAGATTTTAGCAAATGCTTTTTCTCCATCTATTGAGATGATAGTATGGTCTTTGTTTTTGTTCCTGTTTATACGGTGAATCATGTTTATTGATTTGCATGTGTAGAACCATCCCTGATTCCTGGGATGAAACTCACTTGATCACGGTGAATTATCTTTTTGATGGGCTGTTGAATTTGTTTACTAGTATTTTTGCATCTATGTTCATAAGGGATAGTGTTCTGTAGTTTTATTTTGCTGTTGTTGTGTTCTTTCCTGACTTTGGTATCAAGGTAACACTGGCTTCATAGAATGAGTTAGGGAAGATTTCCTTCTTGTCCATATTATGGAATAATTTATGTAGGATAAGTACCAATTTTTCTTTGTAGGTCTGGTAGAATTTGGTTGTGAATCTGTTTGCTCTGGGGTTTTTTTGTTGTTTGGGAGATTTTTTATTATTTTTTCAATCTTGCTGCTTGTTATTGTTTTTATCAGGATTTCTATTTCTACCTGATTCTATTTCTGCTTGGGAGGTTGTGTGTTTCCAGGAATTTATCTATTTCTCCCAGGTTTCCTAGTTTGTGTGTGTAAAGGTTTTCATAATATTCATCCACAATATTTTGTATTTGTTATCAGTTATGATGTCTTCTTTTTCATTTTTGATTGAGATTATATGAGTCCTTTTTCTTCTATTTCTGGTTAATCTGGCTAGTGGTTTATCAATTATGTTTATCTTTTTAAAGAATAAGCTTTTTGTTTCATCGATCCTTTGTTTTGTTCTTTGGTTTCCATTTCATTTTGTTCTGTTCTGAGGTTTGTTATTTGTTTTCTTCTGCTGGCTTTGGGTTTGGTTTGCTGTTCTTTTTCTAGTTTCTTGAGATGTGACCTTAGGTATTTAATAAGTGGTTTTCTGTCTTTTTGATTTAGGCATTTAAGGCTATAATTCTTGGCTGACAATTGTTCTGTTCAAGAGAACTAAAAATAGGGTCCCAATTCCTTCTGGCTTCTAAAGTCCCTACTGAGAATTTTTCTGTTAGTCTGATTGGTTTCCTTTTGTAGGTTAGTTATTGCTTTCATCTTGAAGCTTGTAGAATTTTCTTATTCATTTTGATTTTGGCCAGGTTGATGCCATTTGTTTTGGAGATGCACTATGTGATATGAATCTTCCTGGCATTTGATGACCGTATTGCACCTGGACATCTGAATCTCTGGCTGTATCAGGGACATTTTCTTTAATAATACCCTTAAATAGATTTCCCATACTTTTTTCTTTTTCTTCTCCCTCACAAATACCTATAATTCATATATTGGCTCCCATCACATTCTCCCATATTTCTCTTAGTGAGTGTCATTCTTTTTTCTGCATCTTTGACTAACTGGGTTAGTTCAAAATCTTTGTCTTCGAGCTCTAAGATTGTTTATTCTGCTTGGTTCAGACTGTTGTTGAAGTCTTCTGCTGTATTTTGAAATTTCCCCAATGACTCTTTTATTTCTTTAAGTTCTCTTATATCCCTTTTTATGTTGTCTAGTACTTTATGACTTTTTCATTTTTTTCAGTGATGTCCTGGAAAAATACATGTGTATATATACATACACACGCACATACATATATATACACATATATAAACGTGTGTGTGTGTGTATAGGCTTCTCTATGTTCACTTTTAACTTTCACTGCAATCCCATTTATCTTTATGTCATCAACATTCTAAACTTCATTTCTGACATTTTGAAAACTTCATTTTGTTTGGAATCTGTTGCTATAAATCTATTGTGACACTTTTGGGGTATCAAACTAGCTTATTTTTTATGTTGCCAGCATTCTTTAGCTGGTTTCTTCTCATCCAAAACCTGTTTTCTCAGCTCAGAGCAGATAGGTTTATGGTACACCCATTCTCTTTGCTGGGAACTGTCCTACTTAGTGAGAAGTAGGAAAGGTCCCTAAATGGTACTTTTGTGACCTACTCCAGAAGTTTGACCAGGCAGGAGAGGGGCAGAGGCACTGAGAACCAGTGATACAACTGATCTGTATTGTCTCATTGCCCTGTGATTGTCATCAGGCAAGCTGGTGGTGGAAAATCTTTGTGCAGAATGGTGGGTTGTTTCCTAGCCCAATGTTGGAAGCTTGGGTAGGGAGCTGGGAAAGTTCTTCTCCAGGAGGCTGGTATTACATACAGGAGATTATTCTACCCAGGTCTCCACATGACAGTGGCAGTGGCATCTTGGTAAGGCTATCTAGGCAGTGATCACGGGTATCAAGGCTGTAGGCATTTGCCCCACTCAGGTTCAAGTGTGATGGTGGCTTGCTGCTAGCAGGTCCCTGGTAGTGCATTGGATTTCGTGGTGCATTAGACCAGGTGGTGGTGGGAGCCTCAGGGGCAGAGCTATGGGTACTGGAGGCCAAGCAGGAACCTCAGAGGCAGAACCACAGGGCTTGGCCGGAGGAAGTGCAAGAGCAGCATGGGCAGGGCCACTGGGCCAAGCTTCAATGCAGGAGCCTCAAGGCTCAGGGCAATGGGGCTGGGCTGCTGGGCAGCCAGGCTCTCCCCCTGCCTAGGTCCCACTGAGGCAATCACTATGGGCTTCTGACGCAGCCTCTTTGATTCTCAGACTGCTCTAATCCCCTCTAAATGGGAGGGGTGCTTGGCTGTCAGTCATGGGGCACATGAGAGCATACTCCCTCCCTGCCCCTTCCCCAGCACAGTCGGGATGATGAGGAGGCAGCTGCAGCAACAATGAGCCCTGTGTAGACCGGGTGCTCTCGACCTGAGAGCTTAGAATGGCATTAATTGCAGTGACCCAGGAATGGAGGCCACCAAGTCCCTACTGCGCCCACTCTCTGCAATATCACTGCACGGACTCCAAGCAGGTCGCTGATCAGTCCTGAGATCTGTCTGGCGGGGGTGGGGACATGTGGCTTTCACCGCTCAGGGTGCAGTATCCACGGGGGCGGGGGCGGGGGTCCATATTGGAGCCCCTGGACTCTCTCCTCCTATTCTTCCCAATGTGTGGAGACCTCCCCCAGATACCTTCCAATCTTTCTGAGTGGACCACCCTGTCACCTCCCTTCCTCATTGTGAGCATTGCCCATCTTTGCTCCAAGGATTCATAATGCTCTCTCCAAGAATGCCCCTCCATAGGTGGGCATCCACCTGAAACTTTCAATCCTCTCAACAGCAGCACGCATAGATTGCTCCTAGTCTGCCACCTCGCCACCTTATTACTTTTAGTTGTATATATTCATTATTTTAGTTGTATGGTTTCCATTTTATGGATTTATGCCCTAATAAAAGAAAAAATAATTTTATCAATAGCAATGGTAACATTTTAAGTACAATTTTTGCTGTAAATCTATTTTTTCTTCATTATAATAAATAACAAGTAAATTTTAAGAAATTAACTTTCACCTCTACCAGGAGAAGAAATAAGGGCCCTTATTCTAATGAGTTAATTTTGAGATATGTGGATATAGCCCACTGTTTTCATTGTAGATAGGCATTTATTTCATCATTAAAATTTTTGTTGTGTTCTGTGAATTAAATCATTTGAATGGTTTCTAATGTTGTTGTGAAAATAGTAAAAGACAATGAAGTATATGAGGGGAATATCTACTATTATCTAGATTACATAACCTTCATCGGAACAATAACCAATTCCATAAACATGAACTTTCAAATGAAAGTTTTGGTGAAGAGTTTCTAATTCTTCATTATGGACATGAATTCTTTACTATGTACATAAATTATGTTTTATGTGTGTGTTCAAAAAACTGTGCTTTCATAAATGTCATTTCATTCAGATTTATCTGATCTTTTAGAGCACCTGCTATAAACATTTACATTATTTTACTTAGATCTCATCGTGAGCTCCCTGTAAAGATATTTCTCTTTCATAAGGCCTAAGGCAACTCTGACCCTGGAACACGTAAACTCTCAGAGTTGATATCTCAACAAGTATTAGTTATAAAAGCATTTTATGCTAATTACATATTTTCCCCTTAATACTTTTTTCAAATTACATGATTGCAATAAACTTAAAAATGAAGAAATACATCTTCTTATCATTATATTATTAATTAATCATAGTAATTTTGGGCACTTGTTTCCCTATAAAAAAAGTATTAGGTAGCTTTTCTTGCATTATTTTGATATATTTCATTAACAACCCTTTGGGATGTTTATAGTACATATCACTTTTTTTTCAGCATATTACTGGGGTACAAAGGTTTGAGTTACATATATTGCCTTTGCACCACCCAAGTCAGAGCTACAAGCGTGTCCATCCCCCAGATGGTGCACACCACACCCATTAGGTGTGAATATACCCATCCCCTCCTCCACCTCCACCTGCCCGACACTGGATGAATGTTACTACTATGTATGCACATAAGTGTTGATCAATTAATACCAATTTGATGGTGAGTACATGTGGTGCTTGTTTTTCCATTCTTGGGATGCTTCACTTGGTGGAATGGGCTCTAGTTCTGTCTTATGTTTTGTACATATCACTTTTTTTAAAAGTTTTTATTTTTAGAAAATACCAAACATAAATAAATAAATAAATAAATATAAATTACATCAAATCACATGTCTTTAAGAAAGAAAATATATTCTTTATATTTCACATTTTTTAGAGAGCCCTTTTAAGGGTGCTTAAAAGAGTTCTGAACTTTTAACTCTATAGAAATCATGCCCACTCAATGTATGACTAATTAAAAATATTAGCTTATCATTTCTAAGCCAATCATAATTTGCCTTGCTCTGTGGAAGTCATATTTTAGATTTTAATATTTTGTTCCATAATATTTAACTTTAATTTTTTATAGATACATCCTATGTGCAAGTGGAAAATAGGGTTCCCCCATGTTTCTAGGCAAAATGATACTATTTGAAAGCTTTAGTTATGAAAAACCCACATTAAATATGTTTTGCATAGCTTTTTAGTTTAAACTACCAATTTAGATACAACTGCAATTTTAAAACTTAATTCTTGCCAGATTTTCTTAAAACTCACCCCAGGAGAGAAGAAAAGAAAAATAGCACATTTTCGCCAACATGCCTCATGACACAATTTGTAATGAACGTTTTGCTGAACTCTGCTCATGAATAACAAAAACATATGTGATCTAGCAAACGATGGGTCATAAAACCTTTAATACCCTGTCTATATCAAGAAGATTGAGAAATAAGAACGAACCTTCACCTTGCCGATACTTTACAAACAATTTCTGATGTTATGTGGGTTTTTTCTGTGTTGTTCTTACTGTTTTTTTTTTTTCTGTCACATTATGGGTACGATTTAAATGTCTCAATGGTTAAAGCTTCGATTTTGAAAAGTCTCTGCAAGTAGAGACTCATATCCAAGTTGTGACTCAAGCGGACAGTCTTCCGGCAGAAAAGTGGTAAAAGGATGCAGATATCAGTGATGTACATGTAATGGAGCTAAACAGCAGTTGAAAAAGGAATCAAGGAGTGTTAACTCTACGGGAGGCCCCTACTCAACGTGTTATTCAATTGGATCAATTATGATGTAGTCAGTGAGTGACCTCTCGGCAGAACAGGAGTTAATGATGACAATTATTTGGGGAAAAGAAGAAGAAAGGTAAGAGTCTATGTTATAAAATAAGGTATTTAAAACATCTGATAAAACCTCTAAATTTGAGCCCTTTCCAAACATATTCTAGTCTGTTTCATGAGGTTAAAGCAATAGATGTTAAAATCTTACCTTTTGGAATGTTATCTGGCATTTTAAAGACAGAATAATGAAAAACAAAGGACAGATTTCAAAGTAACTGGCATTCTATATTTGCATTTAATCTGAAAAATCTAAATCATTGCCTGGTAACACAAAATTGAAAGAGCTAAAATCCCATACATCTTGAAAAGGAAAAACAATATTATTATATAAACCAAACCTGAATAGATAAATTATATGGTAAATCTTCAAATTATATAGCTGATGTGGCTCAGTTATTGTGACATATTTCATTTAACAGCCCTTTAAGATACTTGTGGTATGCATCATTTCTAAAATATATTTTTTAAAAAATTCAGGAACAAAAATGTTTAGAAATCAATATCTAATTAAATATTTAATGCATTAGTTTAATAAGGTCTAGATGTTTTAAATAACATAGTGTGTAATATAATGATAAAATAATATATCATTTTACCAGTTTTCTTCTTGCATCGTGATTTATAAACATCTAAAACTGAGGTTATCCCAGGCTAATGTCAACCCCTCCAAGAGAATAACGATGAGTATATATTTTGAAAAGCTAGAAAATAGAAGTCCTTGACATCGATTCAGGTATATAAGGGAATTAGAGCCATGTGATAGGGGTATAATAGACATAAGAACTTGTCTTAAATGAGCACAAAGAAGAAACATAGCTCCAGGGAAAGTCACTAGGTTTTAAGTTATTAATTAATGTCCTTGTTCAAACTGAAAGGGGCATCAAAATGGTACTTCTTCTTTTGTTTTGTTAGTTATCTTTGTTTGGTTTATTTATTTTTTATTTTTTTCACTGAATAGGCAAAATGCATCAAGATTTTTTACTACGTAATTTTGCCTAGTATGAGTAGATGCAAATGACTCTACCACAAAATTAATTGATTTTATGTAAGATAATCATAGTTATGCCATAGTAATGCCTTGATAATTTTTTTCTAATTGAAGAATTTAATTTTTTTATAATGTTTGCATCAAAGTCTTTGTTTTTTAAACTTAGACTGTTATTAGAATTTTTAGAAAAAATGCAGACAATATTTAAATGAATACATTACCACTATTATAATTTAGAGTATCAGGTAGACTTTAAAATAAGTTGTGCCTTATGCCTGTTTACTTTGAAAAATGTTGAATAAAACTATTTTAATAAATAAACAAGCTTGGTATCACAGAAAAGTCATGAACTTTGGCATCATGTTTGGCTGGAGGGACACTACTGCATGACTTTTCTACCTTTGTGCTCTTCAATTGAATGGACCTTCCCTATACTAGCATGAACATTTGGGACTAAGTGGAGGTTCGAAAGATTGGCCTCAAATTTCCAAGAAGACCTGAGAGAGCTGAGATTGGTCCTATTGGTAAAGAAATATCAATTTGAAGTGACTGGGATCCTTCATTTCTTCCCACAAGATATTTTTGTTCAAATGGGATGACATCTATATCAAGATGGTGAACTCGTAACAAGAATTTTAAACAATCAAACACAACCTAAAGAATTTGTACATAAATTCGTAAGCACATGTATTATACTGTTTTCAAATCCATGCAGATTTATCTCAAGTATTAATAATTTAAAATAATAATAAAGAACTGTGTGGATAAAATGCATCATT
>NW_012136636.1:1499333-1519258 GCF_000956105.1 Propithecus coquereli | reverse complement strand
CTACCGTAAAGCATATAAATGAAAATATAATCATATTTTCCTGCTAGCCACCAGCACTGAGCCTCAAGGTTTAAACTAGTAGATTTGTTGATACTTTCATCTGTTTATGAATATTATACTATCATTTATTATGTATTTTTCTTTGATCAATGTGCCTTATTTATATAAACATATCAATAATAGTCTCTGCTAGCTAGTGGGAAATTCCGTGTGTGTGTGTGTGTGCATGTGTGTGTACACATAAATGAGGTGACTCTTTGAAAAGACTTCGAACTGAAAAAAGCTTCCAGGGGTTTGACCTCTGATGGTAAAAAGAGGAGAGGAAGAGGAATTCAACTCAAAGAAGTTGCGGGACATCAGAAGTTCCTTCTCCCCAATTTTGTCAGCTACTGATTTCTCTTAATTTCTTATGCTCTGCACAATGTCACTGCCATTACGGCCATTGCCTGACCCAAAAATTATCACCTGTTTAAGACTCATTCATTTGTTTGTTTTCTTCCATTTTTTGTATCATGTAGTCATCATTGTGACATCCATTATTAAGTTTTTGAAAGAAAGTAATGAAAAGATTGTCATTTTATTAAAAACTGGACTTTTTAAACTCCATTTAACATAAGAGAACAAATTAAAAGAGGAACAATTGAAACACTTCTCACCACACTAAATCGATCTATATTTCACATTTCAAAAAGATCTCACCATTTATTTTTTCCATCTATTCCTATAACTTCCTGAAATGTATTTTTGAAAAAAAAAAAAAAAAAAAAAAAAGACCTTCCTTTAAAAAAACGTTTCCTGGCTTCACTAACTCTGTTAAGGTTGCAACATTTCAGGTATCTTTAACACCAATGCATTTTCCTATGTCCAATATTGTCTATAATATTTTGTCTTACACTCTACCTCCTCCACTTGATCAAGTTTCTGTGAAGTGGGGCTTGACTCTGTTCTATCTGCTATTCAAAGCACTTGAATCAGTAATCATGATCAATAACTCATGTTGGGAAAGGAGTAATAGTCAAAAGTTGATTTGTAATATATCCAATTAATACATCATTGCATTGATTTAAGGATATATCATATTATATATGAAATATTGTATATTTTTCATTTTATATATAAGATGGGGAACAGATAATGCTACAGAATCATATTATGTTCTATTATTATACATATGTTATGCACTCTAAATATTGTATATAATTTTCTTGACTATTACTAGTATAATTCATGACTACCCATTAATTAAAGGAAAAGAAAACTATGAATATTTCATGTTTCAGCAAAAATGTGTTCTAGGGGTTTGAACACACTCTGTATTCCCTTCATGGCATTAACCTTCCCTTTTTCGGTTGTGACTTTTTTTCCCGGGGACTGTGTAGAATAAAGCACAGTCCCAGCAAGCACAGCATCTGTTTGAAGGACATCCAGAGAGGGACAGCCAATTGTGCTGCAGCCAGACTGTGCTTCCCTCCCTCCGGGGGGAATTGAGGAGGGAGATGGGCATTTGTGCAAATGCTGAGGTGCCAAGCACTCAGGTTCTTTAGCTAGGTGTCTTCCCATGCTGCCATGCTGAAGGTTCCTTGAGCTGGTGTTAGGAAGATAAGTATTGTTTCTTTCTGTGTTTTCTCCTCTTCAGAAAGGCAAGTATCTTAATGGTTTTGAAGTAGTGAATATTTACCAGCATGGCTGTACTACAATAAGTTTTATTATCAAGCAAATATACAGCTATTAACAATCTCCAGAATAGCTCAATTTTGATAATAAGAGAAAATTTTCCAAATATAAATGATGAAATAGCGAAGAATCCCTGTAGGCATGAAGCTATGTGATTCAATGGTACTAATTTATTTGATAGTCCAAGAAACCGGGCATTCTTACTGGTTAATGATAGCTATCAAATCAACCTTCAACTAGTTGGAAAATCCTGGGTGAAGATACATCAATAGGAGTAAACAGCGATAAGAAAAGGGAGCAGGGAGAAGCTTCAGAGAGAGATCAAAAGCCTGAACATTTTTGACATCAGTGAAGACTAACTTTTGTACATTGATAGTCTCTGTGGGCATTAAAAATGTCACAATAGATATAAACACACTGACAGACACAAGGATTCTGTAGTATTTACTGTAGGAGCAAACGTCCTTGCTCTCTTCAGAAGTCCCTCAAGTCATGGTGTTCCAGAGTAGCTGCAAACTAGCTGATATTCGTAAAGAAAATATCATATAGGTTTTAGTGCACGTCTATAAAAGATGGGGGATATGCAATACATTTTGGAGATGTATGTAACAAAAGAAGTATTATTAAAGAGTGCGTAGCTTAAAGTTTCAGGTTCAATTATACAGAAAGTTGATGTAATCTGGAACTACAGTTCTTGGCAGCTCTAAATAAATAAGAATATCTTCATCGTGTTTATTAAATGATGTTTTCCACCTGGAAGTTCCCCTTCCTTTTTTAATCTGTTGTAAGATTTTTTCTCAAAATATATTATATCAGTTGGTTTTTAAAGCTGTTATTAGAAATTAGGAAACTAGATTGTAGTGGTCGGTACAATGTAATTTTTTTTTAAAAGGACATTTTCTGGAAAAAAATCGTGGAATTATTATATCTACTCCCAACTACATGAATTTGAATCTTTTTTTGTTTTGTTTTTTAACTTGGAGGCAGTCAGTATTTTATTTTGTTTGGTCCATGGGCAAATGGCACCTAGTTTATGGATAACTTCATCCTGGTCATCTAGTCCCAGTAAATCAATACAACATTGACTAGTTAGAATAAAATTATTAATTATAGTATTACAACATTCGGTTTTAATATCTAAATGGAAATGTCTCAGTATGTGTGTGTGTGGATGGGGTGTGTACGTGTGTGTGTGTGTGTGCTTCTTTGTAGAATAATTGTGATAGCACTTTATTGAAAGCAGTTCTGATAAACAACTTTAATGACTTCTTTCCTTTGACTAATCCTCTTGATGGAATGATGCCGTTGAAGAAAGCAACAGTGCAGAGCCGTGGCCAGCCACAGCAAAGAATAAATCAGATGTGATCACTAATTGAGCTCAATTTCTGAGAAGTTCATTTGATTCAAACTGTTATAAACTGACAGGCAGAACCACTTGCCTAAGAGATTTCTGACAGATCCCATTGAGAGCAATGAAATGGCAGCCAGAAAGTTAAATGGTTGCCTTAGGTCAGCTCAATGGCATTTCTTATGCTACTAAAGATATATTACTAGGAATCTCTGTTTGCAGATGGCTTTGACATTCCCACATACATGCAAGAAGCCTGGGTTATAGACTTTTAGAGTGATATTTAGAGTATTAAGAAAGGATGCTGTTTGGAATGACCATGAGTCACAGAGAATAGAACAGCTTTGGACAGTATCTTCTGCTCAGCACAGAAAGACTACAACCTTGCTGTAGAGTGAATCCATCTGCTATGTGTGAAAGGTGTTAAATTTCTTAATAACAGGGTCAGCACAATGCAAGTATTTGGTAAGTGATAAGGAGCTGGCATTGAGAAATGAGAAAATGGTTTCATAATTAAAAAAACAGTAAAAGGTACTTTCTTTTATTGAGTACCTTCATATTGTAATAATAGTTTTAACATCTCTTTTTTTTTTTGATATTCGGCATTAGTTTGTGGCTTTCTACCATGCGTGTAATGGAAAGCCAACTTTAAACTTGGAGTAATAGACAAGATGGGTTTAAAAAACTCTAAAATGTTTTTATAATACTAATGAAGAATGGATTGCAGACAAGAAGAATGATATGAAAACAAAGAAAATTAGAAGGAACAAGAGAAGCTCATGAATTGTATGTCAGCTCAGCTGTGTTCAATTTTGTTTGGTACGAGGTGCTGAGCATTTACTAGCTATAAGACACTGTGCTGGGTGTTGTGGTTCACATAGGAGGGGTACAGTGGGAATCTGCTCAGAGCCATCTTTGAGGAGTTTCCAAGTGCTATGTTCAGTTTTTTGACATTATTGTTGACGTGGTTCCATGGTACTATTTAGAAAGTGGTTTTGGAAAAGGTGTTAGGTCATCCAAGAAGGACTTGGGGTTTAGGTGTTTGCATTTAGATGTACGGTACTCCTCTATGTCTTCGATTTCCCTCAGTATGACAGAAGATAAGATCACAGCTACTGGGACTCACGAGGGGAAGCAGACAATGAGACCAAATTTCTACCGTTCAAAAATAAATAAATAAATAAAAACCCACTGGTTTTAATCTGAGCCTCCAGCTTCTGAAGAAGTGGATTCAATCAAGCAACTCCTGTGTTTGGAATGGCAGGGATACTTTATCAACCAAGAAGAGTCAATGGTTTTTAGGGAAATCTTAATGAAATGTAATTCTAAAACGAGTCTTAAATATTTGCGTACAAAATCCTTTTAATATTTTAGAGATGCTCATCTTCAATCTCCATTTTACCAAATGTATCTCAACAGAATGCAAATAAAAATAAACCACCGCACTTGGGCATAAAATAGTTTCTGTCCTTTGATATCTTTTTCTATATTATATAAAAGTATAACAAAAATTAGAAGCATTTTGAATTTTATCAAGTACATGTTATCTATCAGTATTTTTGACAATTATTATATGTTTGATAATTATTTGTCTCCTTATATTGCTAATTATAACTTTTATACACATCATTATTATCTCTCCATTAGATTTTTAGCATCTTGAGAACATTCTGGCATTTTCTATAGGTTTCAGTGAATTGGCACCCCAATTTTTAAACCATGTTTATATTGTGTTTTTGCTGGAGATGTTTGAAAGACATATTTTGTCATATAAAATACAGCGTAGTTTTTGGGAGCATATTTGCTGTGTTCTTAATAACATTGATTTATAAATAAATAAATATTAACTCATAACTAACAATTAGTAAGGGGCAATTGTTAAATGTGTGGAAGAAACTTTAGATATTGTAAAATAGGTTTCTACATTTTAACAAAAGCTGATGTCTCATTAAAGTCATTATAATATTGGTTATTTTTTATCAGTGTCTTAACCTTCTGGTCTTTACCGTATCAGTGACTAAATGTCATGAAACAATCAAATAGCAAACCAAATTTAGTGTTAATAAACCAAAAGCACAGTTCTAAATAAATGACATTGAGCTCTGTTGGGCTATTTTAAATGAGAAAAGTTTATGAACAGAATTGTTGACTTTGAGGATAATATATATTGCAAAATTAGGAGACATGGATTAATATCTCTGCACATATAATTCTTTTTGGTGAATGCAAATAATACTTCAATGAAAAAATATGTCAGTTTAACAAATCTGTTTAAAATATTTTATCCACTTTGAAACCATTTTATGTTAAATAATTTCCTAGCCTTGTCTTCTCCTTATAAATAATTACCATCCTTCAAATCTTTTATCATTTTCTATTGCCATTATCCGAACTAATACAAATTCCTCCTCTTCATTCCTTGCTGATCCAGTCACTATAAGTTGTTCCCTATGTAACATTGAATGATGGGGACCAAACTTAATGAATACGATTTTTCAAATATGCTGCAAGCCCTCGGTTATTACCTTGAATTGTATCATTAAAATAACAGTTATTCCTTCTTAAATGCACATATTATAATCTCACAATGACATTTTGGACCCCACACTAGTGCTGTTAACTTTCCTGCTTCAATTCACACATGACAGGCACATTAATCAACTCTAATATTTATCTGTTATCCTAAAGTTCAGTGATGGTTAGCCAAAAAAGATATAGCACATTCATTATTTTAAAAAACATATTATTTATGTTTATTTTTATGCAATCAAAAAAATGACCAGGTATAGATTTTTTCAACTTTTACTTCAAAACATTATTTTACATGATGTTGGCATTTATTCATTTGGAGGGTAGTATAAGAAGGTATATTTGAGATAATAAAATATGAAGTAAATTTTAATTTTCATTTTAAGTATTTTGAAGAATTTAAGAACTCTAAAAATATTGTATCTTAGATAACTTAAGGAAAAATACGTCAAAAATTGAGCCCACAATAGATGTATATTAATAGCTAATGACTGAATCTTTGTTTTTATAAACGTAGGATTTTTGATGATAATTCTGGAAATGTCCTAATTTACTTGAAAAACACTGACAAATCATTACAGTGATATCATGAATAGAAGAAAACCTTCTAGACTTAGAATAAGAAGCTCCCTAGTTTGAAATTCTAAGTCTGAAACTTTAAGGATCCCTAATATGTTTAAATCCAAATCTGCAGGAACCTCCTTTATTATTTTACTTCTATAGACAGAAAGAGGAGAAAACTACACACAGGACCCTAAGTACATATCACCAACAAAGAACGCCATTTGATATAAAGGCTATAAGTCTGATTAACAGCTTACTTACCACTTGAGTTGACTAATCTAATACTTATAACAAATTTATTATAATTAAATACCCTAATGATACATTAAATAAGGAATACATTATTTTTAAGGCTCGAGTTTAAATGCTACAATACAGAGATAGATTAAACAGCAACTTTGCATTTAACATAGAAAAATTATGGTAATAATAATCATTTAAACCATAGGAAATTGCTGTTTTTATAAGTGAAAATCATTCAATACCAGCAATTTGCTATGGCTTAACCTACCTGAGACAGTTTATTTTTTTTTTTTTTTTGAGACAGAGTCTCACTGTGTTGCCTAGGCTAGAGTGCCGTGGCGTCATCCTAGCTCACAGCAACCTCAAACTCCTGGGCTCAAGAGATCCTCCTGCCTCAGCCTCCCGAGTAGCTGGGACCACCATGCCCGGCTAATTTTTTCTATATATATTTTTAGTTGTCCAATTAATTTCTTTCTATTTTTAGTAGAGACGGGGTCTCGCTCTTGCTCAGGCTGGTCTCAAACTCCTGAACTCAAACAATCCGCCCGCCTCGGCCTCCCAGAGAGCTAAGATTACAGGCGTGAGCCACCGCACCCAGTCTGACAGTTTAGTTTTTAAATCAATAAGTCAAATGTCAACTTGACTAGTTGAAATCTTGGTCTCCTTGTTTAATGGCTGTGAAGTCTCAGCTAAATCTCTGAAGCTATCTTTTCCTCAGTTTCCTTGATTGTAAAAGTTGATGATAATATCACTTACTTTATATGATCACTGTAAGAATTCAAAGACATACTAGATATTAAAAAAATGTACAATAGTGTCTTTTATGACATTAGTTTTACACTAAATAAAAAATATCATGTCATTATCTTAAACTGAGGATATCTCAAACTGCATGAATAGCTTAAGCAAAAATGATAAGAATGTCAGGAAGACTTTGAATAAAATCTCCAAAAGTGCATTTACTAATTTACAATAGGATCTTTTTTACATCTACCTAGCTTCTTTAATCTTTCTGCTCCTGAAATGTCTGGAATGTAAGTTTTCTTCCAAACCCATCTCTATTAATTACTATACCAGTACTTTGAAAACTATGAATTACTTGGCCCAAGTACATTTTTTTTATTTCAGCATATTACGGGGATACAAATGTTTAGATTACATATATTGCCTTTGTCCCACCCAAGTCAGAGTTTCAAGCATGTCCATCCCCCAGATGGTGCGCACTGCACCCATTAGGTGTGAATATGCTCACACCTCCCTCCTAAACCCTTCCCACACCTGATGAATGTTACTACTATATGTGCACATAAGTGTTGATCAGTTGATACCAATTTGATGATGAGTACAGGTGGTACTTGTTTTTCCATTCTTGTGATATTTCACTTAGTAGAATGGGCTCTAGCTCTCTCCAGGATAATACAAAAGGTGCTAGATCGCCATTGTTTTTTGTGGCTGAGTAGAACTCCTTGGTATACATATACCACATTTTATTAATCCACTCATGTATTGATGGGCACTTGGGTTGTTTTCACTTCTTTGCAATTGTGAATTGTGCTGCTATAAACATTCTAGTGCAGATGTCTTTTTTATAAAATGTCTTTTTTTCCTTTGGGTAGATGCCTAGTAATAAGATTGCTGTATCAAATGGTAGTTTTACTTGTATATTACTTTCCACAGAGGTTGTACTAGTTGCAGTCCCACCAGCAGTGTATGAGTGTTCCTGTCTCTCTGCATCCATGTCAATATTTATTGTTTTGGGACTTTTTGATAAAGGCCATTCTCACTCGAGAAAAGCTATATCTCATTGTGGTTTTGATTTGCATTTCCCTGATGATTAAAGATGTTGAGCATTTTTTCATATGTTTGTTGGCCATTAGCCTATCTTTATTTGAAAAGTTTCTCTTCATGTCTTTTGTCCAGTTTTTAATGGGGTTGTTTGACTTTTTCTTGATGATATTCCTGAGTTCTATATAGATTCTAGTTATTGACCCTTTGTTGGATGTGTAGCATGCAAGTATTTTCTCCAATTCTGTAGGTTGTCTGTTTGTTCTCATGATAGTTTCTGTGGCTGTGCAGAAGCTTTTTAATTTTATCAGGTCCCATTTATTTATTTTTGTTGTTTCTGTGATTGCCTTTGGTGATTTCTTCATAAATTCTTTCCCTAAGCCAATGTCTCTAACAGGTTTTCTAACTTTTTTTCTAGAATTCTTGTAGTTTCATGCCTTAGATTTAAGTCTGTTATCGACCATGAGTTGATCTTTGTGAGGTGAGAGTTAAGAGGTGTGGATCCTGTTTCAGGCTTCTACATGTGGCTATCCAATTCTCCCAGGACCATTTATTGAATAAGGATTCTTTTCCCCGGTGTATGCTTTTGTCTGCTTTATCAAAGCTCAGATGGCCATAGGAGGCTGGTTTTATATCTGGGCTCTCAGTTCTATTTCACTGGTCTATGTCTGTGTTCTTATGCCTGCAACATGCTGTTTAAATTACTATAGCCTTTGTAGCAAAGCTTGAAGCATGGTAAATTGATGCCTCTCAATTTGTTCCTTTTGCTTAAGATTGCTTTTGCTATATGGGGTCTTCTCTGGTTCCATAAAAAGCATATAATTATTTTTTTCCAGATCTTCAAAAAGTGATGTTGGTATTTTAATTGGGATG
Source organism: Propithecus coquereli (assembly GCF_000956105.1). NCBI lineage: Eukaryota > Metazoa > Chordata > Mammalia > Primates > Indriidae > Propithecus > Propithecus coquereli. Next base: position 1,510,242 of record NW_012136636.1, on the reverse strand, counting down.
TCATTGAATCTATAGATCACTTTTTGTAGTATAGACATTTTAACAGTGTTGATTCTCCCGACCCATGAGCATGGTATAGTTTTCCACCTGTTTACGTCCTCTGCTATTTCCTTCCTCGTTGTTTCATAGTTCTCCCTGTAGAGGTCTTTTACCTCCTTAGTTAAATACATTTCTAGGTATTTTATTTTCTTTATTGCTATTTTGAAGGGTATTGAGTCTTTGATTTGAATCTCAGTTTGACTGTTGTTCACATATAGGAATGCTACTGATTTCTGTAAATTGATTTTGTAACCTGAGACTTCGCTAAATTTGTTTACGAATTCCAGTATTCTCATGGCAGAATCTTTGGGGTTTTCTAGATACAAGATCATATCATCAGCAAACAATATTCCATGGAAATGGAAGCCAAAAGAAAGCTGGCATAACAGTTCCTACTTCAGATAACTTAGTATTCAAATCAACAGAAGTAATGAGAGACAAAGATGGTCTCTATATAATAATGGAAGGTACAATTCAACAAGAAGACATAACAATTCTAAATATTTATGCACCTAACTCAGGTGCATTCAGATTCATTAGGCAAATACTACTTGATCTAAATAAACAAAATGATAAACAGCAGCACTGTAATAGCCAGGGACTTCAACACCCTCCTACTCAATAGGACAGATACTCCTCAATAGGACAGGTACTCCAAATAGAAAATAAACAAAGAAACAATGGACTTAAACAGAACTCTATAACAAATGGGCATGACTGACATTTACAGAGCATTCTACCCAAAAACCACTGAATATATGTTTTTCTCATTGGTTCCTAGGACATTCTCTAAGATTAACCTTATCCTGGACTACAAAACATATTTCAACAAATTTAAAAATATAGAAATTATGTCATGTATCTTCTCAGGCCACAGTGGAATAACATTAGAGGTTAACTCCAACAGAAACTCTCATCTCTACACAAAGTCATGGAAACTAAACAACCTTCTGCTGAACTATTATTGTGTTAAGGAGGAAATAAGATGGAATTCAAAAGATTCTTTGATGATAAGGAGACACAAATGATAAAGGAGACACAAATTATCAACATCTGTGGGACACACCTAAAGCAGTCCTGAGAGGAATAGTTATATCCATAAATTGCTACATCCAAAAGACAGAAAGATCACAAATCAACAATCTAATGAATTGTCTCAAAGAACTGGAAAGGATGAGCAAACCAACCCCAAACCAGCAGAAAAAAAGAAATAACAAAAATCTGAGTAGTACTAAATGAAATCAGTAATAATAAAAAAAAACTATAGGGAAGATTAATAAAACAAAAAGTTGGTTCTTTAAAAAAATAAACAAAATTGACACACCTCTTGCTAAGTTAACCAGAAACAGAAAAGAATGTACTCTAATAAGCTCAATCAGGAATGAAAAAGGAGAAATTCCAACTGATACCATGGAAATACAAAATATCATCTATGATACTATAATAACCTCTATGCACATAAACTTGAAAATGTGGAAGAAATGGACAAATTCTTAGAAACACCCAGACTCGCTAGGCTCAATCAGAAAGAAATAGAATTTCTGAACAGTCCAATGTCAAGTACTGAAACTGTATCAGCAATAAAAAACATTCCTAAAAAGAAAAGTCCTAGACAAGATGGTTTCACATCCGAATTTTAGCAGACCTACAAAGAAGAACTGGTGCCTATCCTGCAGAAATTATTCCACAACATAGAGAAGGAAAGAATCCTCCCTAATATGTTTTATGAAGCCAACATCACCCTGATACCAAAATCATAAAGGATGCAACAAAAAAAGAAAACTACGGACCAATATCTCTTATGTATATGGATGCAAAAATTCTCAACAAAATCCTAGCAAACCAAATTCAGGTGCTTATCAAGCAAAAATAATCCATCACAACCAAGTGGGCTTCAAGCAGGGATGGTTCAACATATGCAAATCTATAAATGTAATTCAACACATAAATAAAAGTAAAAACAAAGACCATATGATCATCTTAATAGATACAGAAATACCATTTGACAAAATTCAGCACCCTTTCATGATAAGGATGCCTAACAAAATAGGCATAGACCTGACTTACCTAAAAATGATAAAAGCCATATATGACAATCCCACAGCCACCACCACACTGAACAGGGAAAAATTGAAAGCATTCTTGCTTAGAACTGAAACCAGGCAAGGTTGCCCTCTATCACCACTTCTATTCAACATACTGCTGGAAGTCCTAGCCAGAGCAATCAGACGAGAGCAGGAAACCAAGGGCATCCAAATGGGGGCAGAAGAGGCCAAGTAATTTTTATTCCTGCCTTAACAAATATAATTTAAGCAGTACTGTCTTTCAATTTTAACTGATGTCAAATTAATGACTTAATTTTATGTATATCTGTCCACATCTTTTATATGATAGATAAGTCACTTGCTATGCTGAGTTTTAGTTTCCCAATCTGTAAAATAGCTGTAGTAATATCTGAAAGCAATATACAAATGTGACATAATATTAGGAGCACTCTCTGGAAATGAAATATCAGCAAACAGCAAAGGGAAAAAGTGGTATAAGAATGTGTCAGTGGGAAATAAGAGTTAATTTACACATAAAAATCACGCACTTCTTCAGAATCTATTGGTTGAAGAAGACATTCTACAGTATTATAACTGCTTTTTCAATGTTGTCTAAACACAGAAAACAATATAGGCTTTGGACTGCAATCCTCGCATGAAGCCTGTCTTTAAACAATTTATTTATTATCTCCATACAAGCGCTAAGATATCAGAAAATAATCTTATCAGGACTAGATTTGTTTCAAAAAGACTTGGGATGTGGAGGTTTACTTTTGAAGCTTCTCAAGTGGGAAATCTCTTTCCCTTGAGAGAATTAAACAGCTCAAAATGTCAAACTTTGATCTAAACTGCTCACAACATTCAGAAGTAATATCAAGACAGCAATTTCCTTCTGTTTTCATCTGCAGGTGTGAGCCTCGATAGCAAAACACAGAAAACTCAAACCATAAAATTGTTGCAGACAATATTCTCCAGGGTTTACTTTAGTAATTATCTCATTCTACTCTACTCGAGTATATTGGTATATATTGGAGGGATAGCAAAGGGCAAGGCAGGAATGTAAAATTCAGTTGAAATATTTTATGTTTATTGGATAAAGTAATTAGCAATTAAAAGATGCGGTTTTGTGTATTTTTAATAGCTATGTATAAATTATTTCTAATTACAAAGTAAGGAATGGGGCCACGTTTTCTGAAATCCATTTCAAGCTCAACCAGCCCCAAATGAAATATTTCAGTGCTCCCTGGACGCATATTTCTTCTGTATAATTTTATCTCAGCGACGCAGATGCTGCTCTGAGGTTTCTGATATAGAAACAATATCCTTAGAAAATCTTCCCCCTCCAGGTAGTAGAAATAGGAATAATTTAGTCATGGTACCTGAAACTTTCAAATTTATGTTTACTGTTTTCTATTTGTTCGATTCTTTTTGTCTTTTCTCCTTATTTGTTCAGCTTCAGCCTTTTCAGACAGATTCTACCTTCTCTAGCTGCCATTTCCTTTCATGGAGATTTGGTGGCTTCGTGATGCTCACGTATCCAACCAATGTTCCTGTCCCCTCTCTCACAGCCAAAGTCCCTTCAATTTATGAGCATGAAAATAAATAAAAAGACAAATTGAGGATTTAAGTTGATCTACAATGCATATTCCCATCAAAAAATTAGTAAGTATCGATATATAAAAATCAAAAACTCTCTTGATTTGCACAAAGGGAGGTCCCCCCTGAGTGTCATTTATTTGATAAAACATGGTTAAGCATTTAAAGTGTTTCACTATGCCTGTCATTTTTCTAGAAACTGTATGCGCTTTTTTTTTTTTATTTCAGCATATTATGGGGGTACAGATGTTTAGGTTACGTATGCTGCCCTTGCCCTCCCCTCCCCCCCAAATCCCAGTTTCAAATATGTCCATCCTTCGGATGGTGTGCATTGCACTCTGCGTATGCATATACCTGTCCCCTCCTTCCCTCTCCCCTTCCCCCCTCCCCCTTGCCCAACATCCGATAGATGTTATTCTTACATGTGCACTTACGTGTTGATCAGTTAATACCAATTTGATGGTGAGTACATGTGGTGCTTGTCTTTCCATTCTTGGGATACCTCACTTAGTAGAATGCGTTCCAGCTCTATCCAGGAGTATACAAGAGGTGCTATGTGCTTTTTAAAGGAGAAAGGAAAGACAGAAAGGAGGGAGAGAGGGAATGAAAATTGCCGTATTTGTTTTCTATTGCTGAGTAACAAACTATCACAAACGAAGCAGCTGAAAACAAAGTGAATTCATTATCTCACATTCTGGGAGTTAGGAATATGGGCAGAGTTTAGCTTAGGCCTCTGCTCTGCATTTCAGCAAACTGAAGTCCTGAAATCAAGACGCAGCTGGAGGTGAGATTGAATCAATGACTCAAGGACCTCTTCCAAGCTTTGTTGCCAGGAATGGGTTCCTACAGTTGCAGAATGGAAGTTAAATTTGTCTCCCAAGTTTTCTGTCATTATTACCTCCTAAAGGCCATTCTTGGGTCCTTTCCAGGTGATCCTTTCACAATAGGGCAGTATGCTCCTTCAAATGTAGCAGGACAATCTCACTAAAGTCTCCTACAGTGAAGTCTTACATCAATATAATGTAGTATCATGACAGGAGTGACTATTTCTCACCTTTGCCAAAAATAATTTGATCAGGAGGATGCCTATCTCGTTATTTTCATAGGTCCCACGCACTCCACAGGGGGAGATCACACAGGATGGGAACAGCAGGTGCTATGATCTTGCAGACTATTGTACAATTCTATTTACCACACTTGATTTTACTCTTGAGCAATTTCAATTAAAAGAACAAATTATCTAGGTATAAAATGATAGACAGCAATACATGTCTAAATAATCAAGCAAAGAAATCAGCAATTAAGCCTGATGAACAAAGAGTAGAGAATGACTTTGGGAGCTAAAGAGACAAATAAAACTTAGGTGTAAGCCCACCTCAGTGAGGCTGGGCAACTTATTTTAAATTCTGGAAATCTTGGCATTCTCATTGACAGGCTGCAACTTCTACCTTGCAGATTTATATAGGGAATTAAATAAATAATATATGCTATTGTCTATGCAGAGATAATGTTAGTATGTAACATCTATTATTAGTCCAATTTTCATATATATTAGTATGTAACATCTATTATTAGTCCAATTTTCATATATATGAGAGCCCTGTCATGACAAAAATAAAATGAATCTGGAGAAAATATAGCAACATGTGTGCATGTTGGTAATTTACACATGTCCATAGTTATAATTTTTCTTTTTCTTTTGTAGTTTGATATGCCACCTAATCAAGTGGAGGGTTTTTTTTGTTTGTTTTATTTTGTTTGTTTTTGAAGATCATGAGAAAGTCAAATCATTAGATGTGTGCTCTATCAAGTTCCAGAAGATATATTCCCTAACTTTGCTATGAAATTGTTTCAGGTAACCTTGACAATCAGAATACTGAGTAGGGAATAATGTCTCTCCTAGAAAAAGGGTCCCTGGCACTCATATAGCCAAGTTGAGAGTGACTGAGGTGATTAGGTTCACAATTTGAGAACAAAATGTAGATTCAGGCAGTTTCACGTACATCCAAAAGATGCAGGCGGTCACAACTGAATATATATTGTAAATCTCAATGGAGAAAAGTGGGCATAATTGTTATCATTTGTCACCACTAGTGTTTCTACCTATTTCTTTACCTGCTATAAATAAAAAGCAACTCCAGAAGTTGCTGAAGGGAATTTTAACTTACTATCAATACTGCTTCAGAGGAAAGGGAAATGAAATGTCTTCATATCCTATAAGGAAGAAATATGGGAAGGAAGACCTATGCATATCAAAGACTGTGGGCATCAGTTTTCTGGAGACTAGTATAGTCAGTCTCATCTAGAATCTACTTCAAAATTATCAGTAGAGTATATTTGGTGTGCTCTCAAAGAAAAGTAAAGCATTTAAAAATAGTATCTGTTTCTCTCTTGGAGAGATTGTAGATATCTAAAAAAAAGCTAGTGAATAAAAAAATGTAATTGAATTAATTATTTAAAAGTCAGAGAATGAGAAAATCATTATAAAATTACATGGGGTCTAGAAAATCTCCCATTGCATTTCTGAAGTAGATAAATTCAACATCATCCTTCTGGATCTCTTCATTCCATGTCAAAAGTACTCAACTCAACTGCAACCTCCCACTCAAATTCTCAGGGGCCATTCCCATTGAACATTCACCAGAATGTGATTTGATAAACCCTGTGGTTTTGCCTATCTCTTCCTTATTTCTCTTGCTAGATAAAGACTAAACATCTTTTCCTTTCCCCAGAGAAGTAGCCAGCCCCATGCACTCATACCCTGGGTAATCCAGGTACACTCCTTCTCTTCTAGAACTAACAGTGGAGGCCTGACTGACCAAAGGAAAGAAAAGGCTTAGGCAAGTGAGAATGATGGAGGATACAGGACCCACAACCTCACCCTGACTTCTGGCCACTCCCAGAACAACAGCAGTAATACAACTCCTCTGAAAAGTTTCTATTGTTTAATCATGCCTTAAAACTATAGCTATTATATTTAGTTACATCAGTGCTCCCCAACCTTTTTGGCATCAGGGACCAGTTTCATGGAAAATAATTTTTCCATGGACTGGAGTAGGGGAGATGGTTTCAGGATGATTCAGGCGTATCACATTTATTGTGCAGTCAAACCTCTCTGCTAATGATAATCTGTGTTTACGGCTGCTCCCCTGCACTAGCATCACCACCTCAGATCGTCAGGCATTAGATTCTCATAAGGAGCGTGAAACCTAGATCCCTCATATGCCCAGTTTATAGTAGGGTTCCCACTGCTATGAGAATCTAATTCTGCTGCTGATCTGACAGAAGGCAGAGCTTATGTGTTGATGTGAGTGAGGAGGAGTGGCTGTGAATACAAATGAAGCTTTGCTTGCTCGCCTGCCCCTCACCTCCTGCTGTGCAGCCCGTGTCCTAACAGGCCATGGACTGGTACAAGCTTGTGTCTACTCCATGTGGTCTCTTCCTTCACAGGCCAGATCTTCTTCCTCATTTGGCAGTACTGTGTTCAAACAGCTAAAAAGCTGAAGCTACAAGGCATCTCGAAGCTTAGGCTCAGAATAAGCACAGTATCACCTCCACCACATTTTATTAGTCACAGCAATAACAAAACCAGCCCAAATGAACACTTGGAAAAATGGATTCTACCTGTTGATGGAGAGGAACAAGAAAGTTGCACAATGCAGAAGCATAATTACAGAAATCAGAGGAATTTTTGTGGCCATCTTTCAAACAATCTGCCACTTCTGTCAATGCTTATTATTTTAATTATTTCTGTAAAAAGCAGACACATGGAAACAAAACAAAAATATGTTTCTCTTCTTGCTCAGTTACCTCTTCTGCAATGGATGCTATATGAATCAATTTTCATTCCTCTCTCATCTTTTCTCCTATGGAAATGACTCTTGAAATTTGGGAACCATGATGGTACTTGTGTTATTTAACATGGATGGGCTGTACAACAGCATTGTACATATACTCTTCTACTTATATTCATGAAATCATTGCCTTGAGATGGAAGCTATTCTTCAAGTACTGCAGTATTTACTTTGTTTTGGGTCATATTATGTTTGAACAATATGCTGTTTGTCTTAGGAAATACATTTTCAAGTGTTTTGTGTGTCGTGCTGTTGTTTGTTGAAATTGGTATCTTTTTTTAACTGTTATGTTGCATTCTACTTCTGAATCACAAGGAGTGGATGAGTAGCTCACAAATGGATCATTGCTGCATAAAAGCAATGATGAAAATTATGGCATAAATACAACTCTGTAAAATATCATAAAAAGGAAAAATTTCAGGGCAAAATAAAATATGAATCTATATGTGCATTGACAAGTGATATATAAATATATGGATTTCTCATAAGCAGCAAAACAAAAAAAATATTCAGAAAAGAACCATGAACGTGAGACAAAATGGATTTTATTGAATTCATGATCCATTTGCAACTATTCACCATTATGTGCTTTGTTATTTAACTTCACCAAATTACATATTGATGTCATTGATACATCGATCTCTTTATTAAAATGTATTGTCCTTTGTGCTAAACCAATTGTTTTTATATTCTTCCATAAGAAGTTCAAAACATGATTTACAAAACAAAGTTGTTTATATTTTCCCCGAGTATAGAATAAAGAGAACAGAATCATTCAGGCATCATTCAAATCAACACTTTTCCCAGCAATAACAAGAACAGGCACTGCATTATCTAGAAGCTTGTAAAGTCAGCCACTAAGTTAACACAAATATTATGCTCAGGGAGAAATCAAAAGGAGATATTGACAAAAATTGTTCTATTAAATGACACTGCTGGAAGCAGCATAGTATCAGTGCTACATAGCACTGCATAGCAGGTGCTATCCACATATGGGAAACACAGATTTTATTCTAAAAGTGAACAAAGCCAATTTGCACCATAATGTATAGATTATGAGCCATCATTTGGCTTATATGAATAACTTATCTGAGGGAAAATTTTTGACCTTTTTTTCTATATATCACTAATAATACATGTGGTAGCAAACTATATATATGTATATATATATATATATTAATGATTATTTATGAGTTGTGATCTGAGCTTGAAAGGAGCTGAGCTATATGCTGATGAGGCATCAGCTATATGCAAAGGAAACATTTAAAATATTTATTGAAATATTTAACACCAGGTATGGCATAGGTGGCACCCTGTCAGAACAAAAAGGGATCATAAACCACCTGAATGGAGGTACCAGTGCATATTAGCTAATTTTAGCCATAGCAACAGATAAAAAATAAATGCAATAACTTCACAATTTTTTTGGTTCAAAACTGTTGACTACTGATTCTCAAACCAAACTTGATCAAGAAGGATTTCAGCAATCTCTCTTATGAACTTGAAGTTCCACAGCTGCTAATGAAAGTAGAGCATTTAATCTGTGTGCTGAAAGACATTAATAATTCTTTAGCTTTCATGACATATATTTCTTTTGATATTTCTGAAACATTTTGCTGGTAGACACTTTCCTTAGCAATTTTCTTGCCTTTTTTTCCTATGTCCCGTTCTTATTACTCTTAAAATTGGCCCTTCTGAAACTAATCAGAGCAAAGTTGCCTAGGGTTATGCACCTTGATCTCGGTCTCTGGCCTACAAAGAGTGAATTTGTTCTGGATTTGTCTAGAAACTTCTACTCAGCATCCCAAGCACTCTTATTTTTTTTCTTATGAGCCAATATAGAATGTGTTCTTTCCTCCAATTACATGAATGCAAGACATACCTTAACAGCTCAACTGGATTTCTGTCTTGATACAGCTTTCCTTTCTTACTCTCAGTCCTCACTGAATTCTTACTTCCCTGGATTTTAATATCTGATTAAGTAGAACCACACAATATAGTACTTTATTACATATTTCTTTCCTTTAGGGTAGTTGTAGTTTCCTCTCAAACAAGATCGAACACATCATAAAGGAGATCTCATATGCCTAACACTTTGTTGAGAATTGCTTGGGTTACAGTATTCTGAAACAGTTGCCTACAACCAAAGCATTTTAAATCTAATAAGAAATTACTTTCTTGATTTCTTTTTCAGATAGTTTTTTAGTATATAAAATGCTACTAATATTTTTATGTCAATTTTGTATTCTTCAAATCTACTGAATGTGTTTATTCTGTTTTGGTGGAATCTTTAGTTTTTTATATATATATATATATATTGTAATATTTCATACGCAAACACAGACAATTTGACATCTTCTTTTCCTGTTTGGATGCCTTTTCTTTCTTTTTCTTGAATAATTGCTCTGGTTATGATCTCTACACTATATTGAATACAAATGGAAAGAGTATAGCATCATTATCTTGTTCCTGATCGTAGAGGAAAAGCTTTCAACTTTTCACCATTGAGTATGACATTAATTCTGGGCTTGTCATATATGGCCTTTAATAGGTTTAGATACATTCCATGTACATCTAATTTGCTGAAAGTTTTTTGTCATGAAGTGATGTTAAATTTTGTCAGTGATTTTTCTGCATCTTCAAACATAATAATATATTTTACATTCTCCATTCTTTCAATGTGATTTGTATATGTTGAACCATCTAGAAAAACACTTATTTAAAGTAGCATAAAAATAAAATAAAATACTTAGGAATAAATTTAACCAAGGGAGCAAAAGATCTGTACATTGAAAACTATAAAACATGGATAAAATAAATTGAATGCAAAAATAAATGGAACAATATCCCACATTCATGGATTGGAAGAATTAATATTGTTATAATATTCATACTACCCAAAGCTATCTACAGATTCAATGTAATCATTATCAAAATCTCAATGGCATTTTCCAAAGAAATAGAAAAACAATCCTAAAATTTGTATGAATACTCAGAGTAGCCAAAGCAATCTTGACTGAAAGGAACCAAGCTAGAGCTATAGAACTATCTGATTACAAAATTATAGTAATAAAAATAGCATTGCACTGGAATAAAAGTGATAGGTGGGCAAATGGGACAGAAGAGAAAGCCTAGAAATAAATCCACACATTTATGTTCAATTGATCTTTGACAAAGTTACCAAAAACACATGAGGAGAGGACAATCTCTACAATAGATGGTGTTGTGAAAACTGTATATCCACATGCAAAAGAATAAAATTGGACCCTTATCTTATACTGTATCCAAAAAAACAATTCAAAGTGTATTAAAGACTTAAACATAAGACCTGACAGAATAAAACCACTAGAAGAAAACATAGGAGAAAATCTTCTT
>NW_012136636.1:1467808-1499273 GCF_000956105.1 Propithecus coquereli | reverse complement strand
TTATTTATTGGGAAACAAGGTCTCTCTCTGTCACTGTAGTGTAGTAGCATGATTATAATTCACAGCAGCCTTGAACTCTTGGGCTCAAACAATCCTCCCACTTTAGCTTTCCAAGTAGTTGGAAGTGTCACTATGCTCGGCCTAAAAAAAGTTTCTTGACATTGGTCTAAGTAGTGACTGGCTATGACTCCAAAGCACAGGCAACAAAAGTAACAATAGATATGCAGGATTGCATTAAACCGAAAGGCTTTGGCACAACAAAGGTAATAATCAACAGAATAAAGAAACAACCTACAGAATGGTAGAAAATATGTGCAAGTCATACATCTGATAAGGGGTTAGTATCTAAATTACATAAGAAACTCAAACAATTAAATAGCAAGAAAACAAATAATCTACTAAAAATAGGCAAAGGAATAGATAGTTCTTAAAACATATAAATTGTAAACAGGTACATGAAATAATGTTCAATATCATTAATCATAAGAAAAATACAAATTAAAACCACAATGAGATATCACCTTGTACTATTAGAATGGCTATGATCAAACAGACAAAGATAACAAATGTTCATGAGGTTGTGAAGAAAAGAAAATCTTTGTACACTGTTGGTGGGAATGTAAATTAATACACCCATTATGGAAAGCACTGTGAAAATTCTTCTAAATCTCCAAACAGAACTACTATTTGATCCAGCAACATTTCTGGTTATATATCCTAAGCAAATAAAATCAGACTTATCTACAATCCCACGCTCATTGCAGCAAGACTCACAGTAGCCAAGATATAAAATCAATCTAAGTGTCCATTAACAGATGGATGAATAAAGAAAATGAATGAATAAAGAAAAAAATATATATATATGTATGCAATGGAATACTATTTGGCCATAAAAAAGAAGGAAATCCTGTCATTTGACACAATATGGACAAACCTAGGGTACATTAGCTAAGCAAAATAAGTCAGGCAAAGAAAGACAAATACTACATAATTTCACTTATATGTGGAATCTAAAAAAGTCAAATTCATAAAAGCAGAGAGAAGAATGGTGGTTGCTAGGGGATGAGGGAGGGGAGAATGAGAAAAAGTTGTTCAAAGGGTACAATGTTTCAGTGAGACAGGATGAAGAAGTTCTGGCCATCTGTTGTAGAGTATGTTGTCTATAGTTAATAGTAATGTATTATTACCTTAAAAATTGCTAAGAGGGTAGATCGGAAATGTTCTTTACACAAAAAAAGATAACTATGAGATTATCGATATATCAATTAGATCGATCGTGACAGTCATTTCACAAAATATACATATATGCATACACAAAGAGTGCAATGCGCACCACCCGAAGGATGGACATATTTGAAACTTGGACTTAGTAGGGAGGGAGGGCAAGGGCAACATACATAACCTAAACATCTGTACCCCTATAATATGCTGAAATAAAAAAAAAATCATTGTGCACCATAAATATATATGAAATTTATTTTTTAAATTTTATCTTAATAAAGGAAAAAAAAAGAAATAAACAGACAACCTATACAAAAGGAAATACAATTAGTTTATAAATAAATTTTTAAGCTTCAATTTTAGTAAGAATCAATTCTAGTGGTTAAGTACAAAATAAAACAATGAGACTCTGAAAAAATATCTAGTTATGGACTTAGGGACAAAAAAAATATACAGAATATTATTGAGTCCTAATTTAGTGGGACAGGATTTAATTTTGGGGGCTTGCAGAGAAGTTAAATGAGTACTGGTATAGCCAATAGGGTATCCCTCAAGGCTAACCTCATGCTCTATGCAAATTTTAAGAATTTATAAGATTTGCCTATGAAGAGCACTAGGACATAAGGGGAGACAATTCCCAGGAATAAAATACCGGGGCAGAAATGAGCATGGAGAGTTTTGAAACAGTTATGAGAAGCCTGAAGAATTTAGTCATAGAATGCCACTTCCTGTAATGGAATCATCTTTAAACAAAGAACAATCTGAATATGTAAGTTCATGATCATTAGCACTGAGGGATTTAAGTTAATGAGAAAATATTTGGCTATAAGAAAAGGATACACTGGTCTTGTGGCTAGAGTTTCCAGGGGCAATTATAGTTTCTGCTCCACAGAGTTGTAATTGCCTGTGAATAATGCAATGAATGTGTTGATTTGTGTGGGTGGGTTTATGAAACATGATTGGACTCTATAGTGACTTTTACTGCGATAGTTCCTCTGAATCATTTTTATTATAAAATTATGAATGAATTGTTACTAAGAAAACTAGGAAGATTCTATTGTTCTGATAATCTTTTAGAATCTACAATTAATGTTGTAATTGGTAGGCATACTCTTTAATGTACTTTGAAACACTATTATTAAGATCTAGGAGATTGCTCTTCTGAAAAAGGTACGTGAAAGCAACAAACAAAGGTGATAGTGTCCGTTTTTTTAAAAAAAATTATCTTAAAGGTGCTTAGTTATGAAGAAAATGATCTATTTAAGTATATGAGATAGAAAAAAATTGTTATAAAATATTCCGCTTATTTTTCTCTGATTTTGTGTTTTATAATAAGAATTATTCTTTCATTATTGTATGTTGGGGCTCAGAAAATGATACCTTAAAATATGGCTCTTTAACATATTAAACTAAAAAAGCAGGCTCAATAGCTTTCTAACCCCTTCTCCCACACCCCCACAGTCCCTTTTCTCAACCCTCTCTCTCTCCCAAAGTACAGGATGAGGCTTTTCTCCAATATTCCTTAATCTACATGAGGACTGGCCCACCAAAGAGAACAAAACTACCTTCCATTGCCTTTTTGAAATCTCATTATCAATCTCAGAGAAGACTGAGGAATGCAACTACACCTGGACAGACTTCTTCATACAGTAACGTCTGCCTCTTGGGCCATTCGGATTTCAAAGAGAATCATTTACAAGTTAATTTCTATCTCCCAGGGTTCATTTATTCTCCCTAGTAATCACTTACTCTTCAATAGAATTGCCCACGTTTGTCCCATCTCCCCTCTCCCTTATGAAAAAGGGCATATGGTCATCTATACCCAATTAGGTTATTGGGATATCATTCCCTTGCCATTCTTGTGCTATGCAGTTAAACAAATCTGTATGCCTGTTCTTCTAGTATTCTGTACATTGCTGGTTCATTTTCAGAAAACCATCAGAGGGTGAGGGAAAAGTTTTCCCTTGGCCACTACATATGTTCATAAATTTATTTGAAATTTCAATAAAAATCTTATCTAAAAATATTGAATATGATCTTATCTAAAAACATTGAATATGTAAATAAAACTGAAGTAGTTATCAAATACTCCAGGGGACATCTGGGAAGATCTGGAGACATTTCTCATTGCCATAATTGGGGGTGGGGAATGCTGCTGGCCTCTACAGCTAGAGACCAGGGATGCTGTGGAACATTCTCAGGGCCCAGGGCCACCAATTTATAACAAAGAATCATCCATCCAGTCCTGAATGTCAACAGTGCCAAGACTGAGATTCCCCCCTTCCCCAAACTGAAGACAGAATTGTGCATTATCAGAAAAATAAGTTTATACAACTAATGGAGTAAAGGATAGACAGAAGTAATTTTTTACCCCCAAATTTTTAATTATAGTAAAACAAGTCACCATGAAAATAAAAACTATAATACAAAATCAAGATGCAGAGTTTACAGTAATAAAAAGATATTTCAGCCATAATAGTGATATTTTTGCACACTAAAAACATTCTAGAAGAGAGATCTAAAAGCCTGCTCCAAATGCTAATGTATTCTAACTATGGCTCTGATAAGCAGCATGCCTTTGAGTTCCAGTTCACTAATGAAAGGACACACACAGAACAAGGTTACAGGCGACTTGGGCAGGGTCATTGAGTAAATTTATAACAGAGCCAAAAACAGACATTAAGGATCTAATTTTCTATTATGATCAAATAATATTACCTATCAGATATTTTTAATGCAGTTAGTCATGATTAAATTTATCTCTGAAAATAAAATTTCGCAATTTTATAAAGATAAATATGCAACAAGGCGGTAGGTGACTTAGGATATGTCACATTTGTTTATCATTTAATGATTTGATTTTTTGCTTAAGGAAAATGAGCTTATTAGTATCCACAAATTCCGATTACAGAGAATTTCCAAATTGGTGGCCTTCAGGGGATATAAAGTTAATTAATCCTTAATTCACTCAAAATAATGACTATCCATACGTATAATTGCAGAAATAGAATATGGGCTATTTGGTTTGGATGAGCAATAATAATAGGTAATCCCTTCACATAATGGGAAAAAAAAGTCTCATTGGAAATACATAATCAAAGAATTATGGAAAAATGATCCATATAGACTTGGAGGCGACATAATCTACCATAAAATGTAGTTACATACTGATAAATTAGTTTCTATTCACAAACACATACATGAAGATTTTTTTTTTACTGTTGGAGAGCTTTTAAAACAATTTATGATAATAAATAATTGTTGGACATCTGTTAAATGTCAAAAGTTGTGAAACTCATATCTGTGATCTGAGATACCAAAATAGACACTCCTTGATTAACTAAGATGGACCCTAAAAGTAAGGAAACAAAATTTACCTATTGGTGCAGGATTCAGGGCCAGGCTGGCATGGCTAATTTCTAAATTTCTGTGGCTACAAGAAAAAACACACTCTTGCTAAACCTTCTAACAATAGGAGCTATGAGGCAAATAATCTTAACTCTGATTTACAACCCAGACTACTAGAACTCTGATTGGACAGAGACCAGCCTTGCAAACATTCTTCTCTGACAAGCAACTGCAGACATTAAGCCAGTTCCAGCCAGCTTAGAGAGGGTGAGCGCAAACTGTCTTTGTGCCCTATGTGAACACCTTTTGGGGTAAACAGCCAAATTCCACCACATTTCAGTGCTAAAATCTCATGTCAAAGGGAACACGGGATGTATGTCACATGTATGTTTACCCATGGCACATATGTTCAGCTCCTCTCATATATACGTATAGCTTTTCCCCAAACCTGCTGAATATTTGTGACTCTATTTTGTAATCCCGACCCTGTGAGGCATAAAAACCCAATGTGGACCTTCCTTCCTCAGAGAGAGCACCTTCAGTCCACAGCAGAGACTATCTCTTCCCAGTTGGTAAACTGTAATCACCAGAAAAGCTCTCCTTTCTAATATTTAGCCATGTTAATGGTCTTCTGGTTGACATATCTCACATACAAAATAAATCTATGACTTGCTGTATCTTTTTAGGTGTTTACAATCTTATTGACCTCTTCATATTTATTCAAATAGTTTTTCACGTGAATTAATACATAATTATAAAGGTAGGTACAAGTATGTTCCCAGAGAAATCAGCCTTTTTGTGAAATTAATAGAAAGAATACAAGAAGGAAAAAAATAATATGTAGAGGAAAGAATGATAAGCAAAACTACAATTTTATATTATTATTGCAACTCTTCTCTCTCTTTGACATTCTATTTCTTATTTAGCATACACATTATATTCTTATTTGTTATAATTATTTTTGAAAGCATCACTTACTATTTTTTAGTAACTAAGTATTTTAGAGTTATCTCTTCAAAATTTCACATTATTGACATTTGGATATTATTAGAATATGGAGGAAGAGACTAAAACTCCGTTACGTTATAATTTATCCAGGTGTTAGGTAGATAGTAAGGGATTCTGGGTCTCCTAGGGATGAAAGCGGGTGCCTTGCCTTGGTGCAATTGTCCCACCTGGGAAGAAGGACAAGGATGGACCCCGGACCCGTATCTTGGTCCTGTCCCACCAACCTTAATCCTGTCCCAAGTGACTGTCATACCTGGGGGAGGAGAGAATACCCTACAAATCTGCCAATCAGAACTTAGCGTGCCAACTGCAAAAGAATGCAGACAACACTTTAGCCCATAGGCCGAGCAACATAGGTACGACAGAGTCTGGAACATGACCTAGAACAATTGGCCTTCAGAGAGGCTCGTGGGAGATCCACATGTGCAGTAAGACTCAGGTCATAACTCCCAGCTATCCAATCAAAGTGGTTCCATGGTAATGTCTCAGCTACAATGGAGGTCCCAATCCGGGCACAATAAAACAAGACTGAGACCACAACCAGGCCTCTTTTTTGCCCATTTTGCTACAATGGGTCATCATTTGTGGCGTATGTATCTTGTTCTGTAAACCTATGTCTTGCTCTTGCTCTATAATCATGTCTTTCTCTCCTCAATAAACCTCATTTTCGTGCTTGCCTTACTTTGGCGCATCTGGTCTTTCTTCGGCCATGAGTACACCAAAAACTGACATTTCAGACCCCCAAACCTGACACAGGAATGCACAAACATTAAGTATAAAACCAGAATTCGAATATTATTTCTCATTGTAGGTCTCAGGCTCTCTTCAGTATGAATCGCACATGTCTTATTGTTCCTAAAATGGTGCACCGAGAAAGCTTCTTCTCCACCCATGGAGGGTTTGCTGAGAACTAATTGACAAAGGAAGACTACTAGAAGAATAGGCATGCCAAATTTTTTTGAATTGCATAAGCACAGGGGGAATCACAGAAGAATGATTACCCAATAACCCAATAAAGTCTGGATGCTTATATACCTTTTCTCATAGGAGAAGGGGAGACAGAGGTTATAGAAATAAATGATTGTAAGAGACATGAATGAACAAATTACCATAGGCTGGAACAAACTTCCTCTGAGCTCTGCAGGCGGTGGTGGAAATGTGAGAGGTGGTGGAGAGGTGAGGGGTGGTACTTCACTGTTAGTAAAGGTGGTTTTATTATGCAGATAAAACCTCCCAGGTAATGTCTCAGAGCTGCCCTCTGAAGAACAGATGAAAAGTATACCTGAATGTGATGAGGACTCCAAGTGTCTTCTCTTCTCTGGTGGTTACTCTGTCCTCATTATTTGATGAAATTCCTAAGAATGGGGTCTTAAGACAATTGCATTTTTTTAAGAAAGAAGTTTCCCTAGTCAGATAAGATAATTCCAGAGAGAGTCTCTCCTGGTGCTGCAGGAAAGAAAGAGAGTCAGAGAGCCAGGGAGTGGGGGAAGGTAAAAGGGAGAGCTTAGTACTGAGGCTTATTTCTGAGACCTTTCAATTTTCCTTAATTCAAAGCATTCAGTATACCAAAAGCCATATTTTGGGGTATCATTTTCTGCAGCCCAACGCTACAATATTTACCCTTATTAAAGGTACCTTGGTGCACCTGTTTTACAGTTAGTCTAACATGGAGCAATTCATAAAAAAATGTGTGGTCGGGAACCACTCAGTGTGATGACACTTTCCAAATTCAACCTCTTTGACTGGATAATTAGATTTACATCCCCATCTCTCCCCAATCTGCACTATGTATTTAATTTCTGATTTCCAACATATTCAATAAATTCATTCTAGTATGTTGAGATCCTGATTTGTGCCACATGTTGTCTTGGGTGCTGAGAATGTGAAAAGATTTTTTTCAAAAATATTTTTTTTTATCTCTGGGAATTATAGATTAGGGATGATAAACGTGTTATAAAAATAAAAGTGTTATGATAAAACAATGTTTTCTATAACATTGAGAAAGTAAAAAAATTCAGATAAGGAGAAAATGCTTCATATCAAAAGATATTCATAGCTCAGTCCTGAACAACAGATGTGCACAGGAAGGGAGGGCATTCCAGGCAGAGGCAACAGCTTGACCAAGACTCAGACAGGTCAATCATCCAAGCATGTTGAGGGGAGGGATGGCAATTCACATAATTCAGTATGACAGGACCGCAGGTGGAGGTGAGAGTAGTAAGTATAATATTAAAAAAAAGTGGATATGAAAACGTGGGCAGAAGCTGCTTTATAGATAGTTAATATGTTTTAACTAGAATATTTTTTTAAAGTTTTAATGTTGAAAATGACACGATGGTGTAGTTTTTAGTCTTGTAAATGCCAACAACGTGAAGGACAGCTAGGAAGGAAGAATAACAATTAGAATAGGATAGCCTCTTTGTAATTTGAACAAGAATTGCAGATGGACTAAATTTGGGGAATGGCAGGAACTGGAGAGGAGATATTGGACATGACAAATGTGCAACCAGAATGAAGAATACAATGATTAATTAAGAAAACTCAAACGAAGCAACAAATTGAGAATTATGTGCATTCTATGACATAATTAAAATTAACTATGTATATGTGCAACACATAATAAAATATTTACTGTGTGTTTCTGATATCAACTTCGGTTTCCTTCTCCCTAAGGAGCATGTGACTAAGAGACTAACTTATAATCACATCTCAGTTTCCTTCTTTGCACTGTTCAGGTCCTGCTCATCCCCTTCTGAACGGCTGACTCAAGTCTACACTGGGATGTGCAGCTTTAGTATGAGCAGAAGGATCTGTCTTTACTGATGAGCTGATCAGTTTGTGGTAAGTATGCTTTTAAAACAATCGTCTTCCTCTGTTAGGCTTGGCAAAATGCCTTCTGCAAACCACTTTTTAATGCAAGAACTCTGATCAAGAGGACATTAAATCAAACCTACATCTGATGGAAAGAGAAGGCTGGTCATGAAGGAAAACTAGCAGAGTTCAGAGTAAAGTTACTTGAACATCAAATTGGAGAAGCTGCAACAAAATTGTACAGCTTTGGAGCTTCATGTGCCCTTAGCAATTATCTAATCCAAAATTCTTATTTTATAGAGAAAGAAACTCTTAGTCCTGAGAGGTTTTAACAAACGTGTGGCCATTCAACTAGTTAATGGTAGATCTAGAAATAGGATTCAAGTGTTCTGATCTGAAGTGTGGCGCTATTGCCTTTTATGGACCTAGTGAATTCCAGAATAGCTCAGACAGAATTTTTGGAAAGTCATACTAAAAAGATTTAGCTTGGAATCAGAAAGAACTCCCAAGGCTCATATGATGTTCCAAAAAATAAATATGATTTATGTTCTGCATTGGATGAAGTTGGATTCCTCATTTACAGACCTCTAATCCCCTACCGGTATATGGTTTTTATATGCCTGCGGTAAAGTAGCTTTCATTTTGTTTCACATAACTGACCTGATAGGAAGCTCATAGGTGTTAGTATATAATTTCTTACAGCTGTAGCCATACCTTCAATTAAGAGAGGTTAGTATTTCACCATATTCTTAAAAAAAAAGTATTACTAGGCTGGGCCATTACAGCATATAGAGCTTTCTATTAGAAAGCAATTTTGAAATGAGGGCAAAGTAACTTAAAGTTATTTTTAAAATAAATATTTATTAAGTTCTAAAGCTAGCAACAAATATATTGGTAATAAGATGTGATTGATTAATGGGACAAAATATTTTTCCAGGTTAATCTAAAATCCTAAAAAACAGGAATCCATTTATGTATGTGTGTGTGAGTGTAGTAAAAAAACAAAACAAAACAAAACAAAAAAACAAGTTATATGTTGATTCTCTAGATTTGAACAATATTTCAGTTCAAACAATATGCTACAGCTGAAAATATAAATATATACTTTATTATTTATATAGTTTAGCACTTATGTATTTCAAAACATTAAAGTTGTTTGAAACCTGCATTTTGCCTTCCCAGTGTCGATGACTTTATGCAGATATGCAAGTAGAGTAGATGGGGAAAAAAATATTAAACACCACACAAGATTCTGACTCCAGGAAGCTCAGGGCTGATTGTTGGGGTTCAGATATGTTTTTAAAGTTATGCTTATATACGTTGACTTCCTGAGCCTCTGAATTCTTGCATTATTTTGTACTATTTATATTCCTTAAAATTCAGTAAAAACTGTGTGAAAGCTTAGTTTACATATTTGTCCCAAAACTCATATTGCTACACATTTATGCTTTTCAAATGAGCAATTGCAATGTAAATGAATGTGGTCTTTTAAAACGTAATGCACAGATTGTAGCTTTTATCTATGCTGCAGCAACTTTTAGCAATACTGTTTTCTTATGATGAGAATTCTTTTTCTGTTGTTGTTGTTAAATGTATCATTCAGGTTAGGCGTTCTGCTATGTTTAACAATTCAATCAGTAAGGCAAGGATGTAGTCAAGAGCGTTTCGTTAGGATGCTCCAAGAACCCCAAAACTTCGACAGCTTAAGATATAAAGGTTTAACTTCTGCTAATTCCCTGTTTTTTAAGAAAGTTGGCAGGAGGGCCAATGCATTGTAGGCACTCAGGATCTCAGGCAAATTAAGCAGGTGGTTAGTAGACCACAGGTGGGAAAAAAATATTTTATTGGCAATTAAATGTTAAAGTTCAATGCTTTACCAGCAGCTGATTGTATCCCCTTTGCTTCTGCAAAGTTGACCAGAAAGTAGGGTCCCAGAATGTGCCCAGAAGGCTGAGAGTCAGAAATATTTGGCCAGTAACACTGAAGAGTACTTCAGGTAATTATCAAATTCTTATTGCTATTGGATTCATTTCATCTGATCATTACTAAAGAGAAGTAGGAATGAATAAATATGTGAATGAATGCAAAAATAAAACCACTGAAAGTAATAAGTAATACATACTTATTATATAATACATACCAAGCTGTTCTAAGTGGCTCTTAATACATTATTAACTCATTTAATTCTCACAACAGCACTATCTGTTGGTAGTCCTTCCTCTACCCTTCTTTCAAAGGAAGACACTGAGCCCGAAGACAGAGCCAGGAGGCAAACCCAGCCATTCTTTCTCTAGAGTCCCATGTTCTCAATCACTACTCTGTACTGCCTCAACTGTGAACATTTGTTCAACACCTATTACATATTGTCTTGGTGGTAATGACGACCCCAAGCTCTGGAATCAAACTGCAGTAGATAGAATCGTAAGGTTTTTTTGTTGGTTTGCATTTAATTTGTTTGATTGTTTCCTGAGTTGTCTTCAAACCTTGGGCGAGTCACTTAAATTCTTCGACCTTCGTTATCTTTGTTCCATGCAGGAACCAATGAGAGTGCCACCACAGAGGGTTGTAGTGGAAATGAATTGACAAAATGCATGTAACGTATTGATTACACCGGCACCTAGCAAGCACTCCATCAATGCTAGCAAGATTACACAAGAAGCCGGGCACAGTGGCTCACGCCTGTAATCCTAGCACTCTGGGAGGCCGAGACAGGCGGATCGTTCTGAGCTCAGGAGTTCGAGACCAGCCTGAGCAAGAGTGAGACCTCGTCTCTACTAAAAATAGAAAGAAATTGGCCAAACAGCTAAAAAAGTAGAAAAAAAAAATTAGCCGGGCATGGTGGCGCGTGCCTGTAGTCCCAGCTACCTGGGAGGCCGAGGCAGGAAGATGGCTTGAGCCCAGGAGTTTGAGGTTGCTGTGAGCTAGGCTGATGCCACAACACTCGCCCCAGGCAAGAGAGTGAGACTCTGTCTCAAAAAAAAAAAAAAAAAAAAAAAGAGATTACACAAGAAAATAAAAGCTCTTATAGTATTTTATTGAATGTTGACAAGGGAGCCTTTGAGAATGGCCTTACTTCTTCAGGTTTAAGACAGCTAGTCCAAGGCTTTTAGTGATGATGTGATTTGCCTGGTATGTTGGAGCTCCTAAGTGACACGCCTAGGATTCTAACACAGGTCCCTCTGGTTTCTGAGCACATTCTCCTGTCTGTCTCTAATATCTTAGAAAACACTCAGCTACCATAGACTGAAAATCAGGACTTTAAGGACAGCTTAAAATTCAGGAACATGTTAATTCTCTCATTTTGAAAGGAAAGAGTAGTGTCTGTTGGGTTCTCCACCGTAAATTATCTATTTTCCTTTTCTCTCCTTTTTAGTTAATGCATATTTTTGGGAGGAGATGCTTTGAAAATTATGCAAATATCCTGTTTCTCTTCAAACTTTCATTTTTATTTTAAAATCCATTCTCTCCTTTTTCCACATTTTCCCACTTCCCCCTTTATATAAGCAATCGTTTTACTTTCAGGTTTATCCTTTATATATTTCTCTTTTTTATATGAAGGATAGCATATTATAGACGCTGTCTGCATTTTGCTTTACCTCACAACAGCATATTCTGGAAATCACTTCATAGCCACTCATTAATATCTTCCTCAGTCATTTTTACAGGTGCAGAGTACTCCATTGTGTGGACGTACCCACATTTCTTCAACTGCTCCTTTAAGCATTTGACATTTCTGTTATTTCCAGTATATTGCAATTGCAAACAACACTATAAAGAGAAAACTTGCGCATATGTGTTTTTGTATTAGTGGAAGTGCAGACTCAGGGTAGGTCCTTAGTAGTAGGATTGATGATTACAAATGTAAGTGCATATGTAGGGTTAGAGTTAGCCAAATTTCACTCCAGAAATGTTGTGTCAGTGCTCATGTCCACGGGTAATACATGATTAATAATTTATTTAGACTTCCTCAGTTTTTACTTGCTGTCCTTTTTTGTTCTAGGATTTCACACATAACAACACATTGCGTTTAGCATTAGCATTGCATATTTTACTCTATTCCTTTACATTTAAACTTGCCGCCTTCTCCACGGCCTCAACAACAGAGTATATTGTCATTTCTTTAACTTTTGCCATTCTAATAGGTGAGAAATGGCATCTCAATGTTCTATTAATTTGCATTTCTGTAACTATGAGTGAGTTCGCACTTTTTCTCATATATGTGAGAGCTATTTTTTTTTTTGTTACTCATTTTAGTGAACTGCTTTTCATTTCTTTTACTCATTATACTATCAAATTTTTGATCCTTAGGCTCTTAATTCTTAAAAATTTGCATCACTCAAATAAAAAATAAACTGACAATTTTATGGTTATTGCCAAATTTGAACTCATGGCTTTGTGTTAATCATGAGACTAGGATTTAAGTGTGCCTTCCAGTTCCGATGCATCACAACTCCGTGTGCATCACAATTAGTTTTTAGTGTAATAAAGGACATAATTTTCTCTGTGAATTTTGGTTTTAAAATGCTATGGTTTTTAAAAAATAATGAGATTTATAGTAAAAAATAAAAGTCCATTTAAAATACAACACAATATATTTATAATAAAGATCTTATTATCAGATATAAAAGCTGAACATATATGGTACTGATTATTGGAAATGATTTAATAAGCCAACTTTATGGCAGTATTTTTCAATAAACATTTTATGTCAGAATAGGTTTGGATTGCAGACAAGCTGCCAAGGTAGAGCAGAAAGTCCCCACGTACACTATAAGCAGTCTCTGTTTTATTTTGACATCTTTCATCAATATGGTACATCTGTTAAAATTAATGACCCCAATTGCTATGTTATTGTTAACAAACAATAATACTTTATTCAGACTTCCTCGGCTTTTACTTGATGTCTGTTTTCTTTTTTAGGATTTCTTACATACTACCACATTAACTTTAGCATTAGCATTGCCTATTTTCCTCTATTTCTTTACATTTAACCTATCTGTTTCTTTAAATTTAAAGTGCATTCTTAAAGACAACATAGAGTTGATTCCTTTTTTTTTAAGCCAGTATGACCATCTCTTTTAATTATTATAATTAAACTATTTACATTTAAAATTGTTAATATAGTAGAGTTAATAGCTACCATATTTGTAACTGTTTTCTATGTTACACTTTTTTTTGTTTTTTCCCCATTTTTATGAATTCTCAAATTTTAATTTAATAGTTTATATTATTCCAGTTTTATCATTTCTTAGCATATGAATTATATGTCACCAATTTTTATGCTTGTGCCTGAGTTTGCAATATACATTTACAACTAATCAATGTCTGCTATCAAATGACATTATACTGCTTCATAAGTAGTGCTGGTACCTTACACTAAAATATTCCTGATTCCTTTCTATTGTCTCTTACTGTCATGCATTTCATTTATCCACATGCTATAAACTCATACATTGTTATCATTATTTAGACAAAGAGTTACTTACAAGATCAATTAAGAACAAGAAAAAAATTTAAAAAGATTTTATTTTTCCTCCTTTTAGTACGTAGAAGCAATAGCAATCTAGAAAAAATGAGTACATGTAGTGTTCAGATCTTGGTTTCTATTATCATTCTCCAGTATAATCTACCCAGACTTATTGGTGAAATGTTTATAGAATTGATTCTAGAACTAGGGCAGGAAATAGACAAGATGAGCCTGGAGCTTCTTGTAACATCAGAAAGTAAGGAATCACTTCTAAAAAATACAATGATAGGGTATGTCAAAGGAACACATAAGCCAACTAAAAGAATTCCTGAGGACAAAGGTAGAATACTTTGAATAACAAACATATAAATAGTATTTGATTATAGCTCAAAGTATACAATAAATATCCATCAGTGCATACTGATATAAATAAATGATTGGATAAATAAGTATATGGGGAGAATAGACAAATCTCCTATGCAGAAGAATTCCAAATAATGTGTGTAGATCCTCACTCTCTAGAAGATGAAATTTACCTCGCTCCATAAGCGTGGCGTACGCACGGTGACTTCCTTTCAAAGAGTATAGTATGAAAAAAGGGAAAAGGGAGTAATTTGACAGTGAGAAATCTGACCAGGTGATCAAGGTCAACATCAACAAGGATAAGCCAAATTAATAGTATGTACCCTTGGTATGATGCGACGAGAATGATACTTTTTGGTCTTCTTCCCTAAAACACGTAACCTCAGTCTAATCATGAGAAACATATTTGACAGACCCCAATTGAAGGACATTCTACAAAATACCCAACCAGTAGTCCTCAAAATTGTCAAGGTCGTCAAAATACAAGGAAAGTCTAAGAAACGCTTACGCCAAAGTGCACCGAAGAAGACGTGATCAATAAATGTGCTATCCTGGATAAAATCCTAGAACAGCAAAAGGACATGAGGTAACAACTAAAGAAGTCTGAATAAACTATAGATGTTAGTCATACAAATATATCAATGTTGGTTTATGGGTAACAGATGAACCATATCGATATAAAATGTTAGTGGGGAAACTAGCTAGGGGCTACATGGTAACTCTCAATACTATAGTCACAAGTTTTCTATAAACTTAAAACTGTTCTCACCATCAAATTGGTAGTAACCAATCAACACATAAATGCACATATAAGAATAACATCTATTGGATGTCGGGCAGGGGGGAGGGGGGAGGAGGGAGGAGGGGACAGGTATTTGCATACATACACAAAGAGTGCAATGAGCACCACCCGAAGGATGGACATATTTGAAACTCGGACTTAGGGGGGGGAGGAGGGCGGGGGGGCAAGGGCAACATACGTAACCTAAACATCTGTACCCCCATAATATGCTGAAATAAAAAAAAAAAACTGTTCTGGAATAAAAAATGTATTCAAAACTAAAAAGCAAAACAAAACAAAAATTTGGCAGGAAAGCTAGCAATCCTCGATTGTATCTATGATACAAGCTTCCAAGTCACACAGAACAAACACTTCCCTGGTATAAGCCAGAGATATCTCCTAACTGGCTTCATGCAGTGCCTTTTGAGCTGATCTGTCTACTTCAGCCTTTGGCCTCCTGTTATGTATTGGAGGATCACCCACTAAATTGTTACAAAAATAGCAGCTTTACTAATGGCCAGAGAGCTAATGCTCTGCCACAGTATCAGGACTCTGTGAAAATTGGTGAATTCTACTTACACCTGAGGTCAGAGAAGTGATTTCCACTGGCACCCCGAGTCTAGGACTTGGAAACCTGTATTTAAAAAGAGCAAGATCAGCAGAAAGGACCTCAATTTCCAATGCAAGGTTCTGCCTCTCGACCTCTGTGGCCAGGTTAGAAAGAGCCTGCACTGGAGGGAGTGGGGGACGTGTAGAGCAGAAGGAAGTGGATGGAAGTCAGGGATGGGGTTCACTGTCTGTGCCTGAGCACAAGAGGTGACATGTGGCCCTGATGCTCACATCGAGGCACTGACAAAGGAGATCTGCTGGACGGCAGGCTCTCTGTGGTCGGCTAAGCTGCTCCCCATCTTCTGAGGCAGAGCTAGTACCTGGGTGGCGAGGTGGACTCAGTATGCTCCCACTGCAACCAGCTCTATGAACAAATTTCAATGACCCCTATATATATATTTTTAATAATCCGTTCTCTTAACTAACTACTTGACATTTTGAGTTGTTTCCCAGAAATGGTGGATTTTCTATGAGACAAAGGATCTGAGATTCTGAAGGCCCCTGAGCAGCTGTGCTGATGCCAAGATTCACCATCCCCGACCACCTGGCCTCAATGCCTAGAACCGCTTGTTAGTTACGTCACCACCTGCCCAAGGCACGTGGCCCCAGCTTTAAAGCCTGTGATCTCTGTTAGTTGGGGAGAAGGGATTGAGGCAGCTCCTTCATGTCTTCAGACAAGACATCTTTTATATGAAAAGAATTCTTCTCTTCCTTCACAATCCTTGTTGTCTCAATAATTGGATCTTTATGTTAGAGCAACTGGACCTCGGCTGAAACCCCCTTGCAGTTTCGACACCACCAGCTTTTCCTGCTAGAGAGGTGCTTAGAAGCCCTCCATCTTCAGTGTGTCAAAGTGGCATCTGGGGACCAGAAGACACATTCTGCTAACCTCGTTGCATTTTATACATGTAGACACCTAGTCCTAGACATGCGAAGAAACTTGCCCTAAATCACAAAGCAAGTTAGAAAATAAGAATCGCCTGGGTACCTTTCTCTTTCTGTAATTTACTCTCCTCGTAAAAGAAGATTTATGGTAGTTCACCATAATGCAAATAATCTCAGTTGACTTAAATTCTTAAGTTTCATTTTAAATGAAAATGTAACTGTTTATGGTACACCCTTTTAAAGAACAGTAGTAAAAGCCAAGGTAGAGGGAAAATATGAAGAAAGTAAGGTGATTCAGGCCACCCCACCAGGGATGAACTTAAAAAGACTGAGATTTGACTGGATTTGTAACGTAAGTATAGCCTTTGTAGACACTGAAGGAGGATGGGGGAAATGGCTAAAGAAACCTAAGTCACATGTTTACTTCTTAATGTAGCAGCAACAGCAGCAGCAGCAGCAGCAGCAGCAATTTCTCCCTCATTGGCATTCTCCAATGTATTATTACCTGAATAAATAATTAAGAAACTGAAGACAGATCTTTTTGCAGAAAGCGGAGTTTGTGCACAGGGAAAGAGCACATTGATTACAATGAAAATGGGTGTAACATATTGGCGAGAAAGAAGCACAGAAGAAAGAAAATACTGTAAGAAAGACATCACCAAGAGATACATATATCCCTTCAATATAAACCAAAGAAAGTGAAATTACAGGAAATAAAAAGTATATGGAGTAGACATTTCTCCAGACAGAAAGACAAGTGAATGAAAAATAAATTCAGGCAAAGGGAAAATTAGGTCATAAGACTTGGCCATCTGGACAGAAAACTCCCTGTGAAATGATAAGAGAGGTGGAAGAACCGCAGGGGTCTAGAGGGTCTAGATTTACTCCAGAACATCCTGCCACTGAGCAGAAAATGTGAAGGAAGGAGAGTGATACCTCCACATTCTCCAGGGGCTCCCAACATGAGCTTATGCCCTCATGTACTCTCTTCTACTTGTTATCCTGTTACCATTATCTGATGTCTCAGGCTCACTTTCCTTCATCCCTTCAAAATTTTATTACGTGGATCACCGTCTCTTGCTTTGTTACTACTCTTATCACAATTTTGGATGATTATAAAATCCACATAGATAATCCTTCTAATATCTCCCCCTTAGTACCTTAAAGACTTTCCTATTTGAACCTTGCTTTGTTCCAGAAAACCATCATTTCTTGCAAGTGTTATGGAAATCGCATCCTGTTTCTTTCCTCACTGCTTTTTATTCTTTGTTCATGTACCTTATAAGTCACTCAATAACATGTCGCATACACCAACACTTAGGACCCATTCCCCCTCCTTTATTTATTTTCTCCATAGCACTTACACAATCTAATATGTTTACTTTTTGTTTATTTGTCTCTCACTAAGATAATTTAAATTTAAATTATATGAAGGCAGAGATATGTTTATTTTCTGACTGTGCATTTATCATCTAAAACATATCGGGCACATGGTCAGAACTTACTAAATGTATTTTTTAAAAGTTTATCATTGTTACCATTAAACTAACAATTTATCAATAATACATGATTAGCTTTTTTTTTTTTTAAAAAAAGCTGTGTTTATTTGCAAAAAGCAAAAACAAAACAAGAGACAATAAAAACAGATATTCGTTTCAGCCAAAGTAAATCTGATTATTAGCCCTACCATTTACAGACTTTGAAAGTTGCTTATGTTCTCTGATTCCTGAACTGGAAAATGGTTCTAATTATATCTTATTCATGGGATTATTATGATAAACTAAAATTTGAAAACTATTTGTCACAACCATACATCTAAACTTAGTGATGTAGAAATTATGATTTGTCACCTACTCTCACCTAATAGGTAGAGAGTACCCAGTAGAGAGAAATCGTGACTGATGTTCAAATGTATGAATGGTGATATTATATTACATAAACATTTAAATTGATTTCATTCTCTTAGAAAAAGAGAGCAAGTTAGAATGGAAGATTGAAGACAAGTGAAAGAACAGGGAGAAAAAAGAGAAATATTAATGTAAACAGTTTGGCTGATTCAGTGAAACATTTACCTGGCTGTGCTTATGACCTGAGTTACCTGGAGATCGGAGGTGTGACTCCACAAGCCCTTGTGTCACACTCAATTACCACTCGACTCTCATAGATGACCAGCTGGCAGGGCCAAACAGGATTCTACTTTTAGAAATAGACATTTTGGGATCATGTGGGCCATAAATGCAAGCCACTATTAAATCAGATGCTTATCCAAAAAACAATGATCTGCCCATCCCTGGGGAAAAAAGACAAAACATAACAAACCAAAACAACAAAAACAAAAACAAATTGCTTTGAGAAGCCACTTCTTGTGGGTTTATCCACATTCCTAATATATATGTTTATTGAATAAATATTAATATATACATATAAACAATAAAACCTCATGTGACTTTACTTTAGGAAAAGTACCTAAATGGACCATAGACAAAAAGGGTCCTCAGGTGTCAAATCATGAACTAAAAATTAAAAGCTAATTTCCATTCTGTTTCTCCAAGAGCTTTTACATTTATTGTTTCCATGTTTCAGTATCTCTGTGTATCACATTTATAGTTTGGGATCCCATATATGAAATTATGCAAAAACAATATAAATCCAATATCTAGAAAGTGATTTTATCCTGCTCTCAGTGACAATAAACAAGGAGAACCACTCCCTATTTGTGACTATCCTGATAGCTCTTCGAGCACAATAAAATATTTAGATCTGAAGTAGGAAGACAGAGTTGCTACCTCTTGCTCCACCTAACAGTGACGTAAGATGTATGACCTGACAGGAGATGGAGTGATGCCTGGGGCTCCACTCCCCCGCAGTCCCCTCTGCTCCCATTGCCCAGGTGTTCCAGTGCTTCTGGAACAGGTAGAGCCAAGGGTGATGTGAGCACAGGTAATCCTCACCTTTGAGCAGGGTCTGAGCAGGATTGATCCGGGGCCAGGACATTGTGAGGATAATATGAAAGAGTGGGCACAGCAAGGGAAGATGTGGCAATGCAGACACCATTCTAAGAAGGTGTCTTTCCTAACTTAAAACAGAATGACAATGTTGCAAGCACTTCAACATATCTGATTTCTTAAACCTACTTACTCCTTGATCTACTGCATATATTTGAAATCAAATACGATCAATGCAAGGACAAGAAATGCCACAAAAAAGCCAAACTGCTAAGTGCAGTGCTCTTAGGTAGTACAAAATAATTGTATTTTGAAAATCATGCAGTGACAAAGTGTATGTAGAGTATACACACACAACACACAACACACACACACAAGCGGTAAGTAGGTGTGAGGAATCCTACACATTGAATTGCTTGCAATATTACAATCTTCTGTTTTAATTTTTTTCTTCCTGGGTAATGTTCATTACTGTGTAGTATAACAAAATAATTTCTACTGGCTGGGGCCAGCCGTAGAATTCCATGGCCCTTCTTCAGGTAACTCGGAATATACTAAGATCATACCCAAGTTAAAAGACAGATCCCCGCTGAGAAGACCCAACACAGCCTTCTGGTGATTACAGAAATAGTTTAACAATACTTCTGCCTCTCAGACTCTCATAAAACTAATTAATCTTCC
Organism: Propithecus coquereli; assembly: GCF_000956105.1. Lineage (NCBI taxonomy): Eukaryota > Metazoa > Chordata > Mammalia > Primates > Indriidae > Propithecus > Propithecus coquereli. The sequence continues at coordinate 1,479,154 of NW_012136636.1, read as the reverse complement.
AGCAATGTTAGAATCAAAGAGAAAGAAACATTTTTAAAATATTAAAAATATATTTTAATAAACTACAGTCATATTATCTTTCATGTTTGATACTAAAATAGATATGGCCCTTTCAGTTTTCATATATCCCTTGGTTTAATAAAGTATTCACAGTAGAAATCTTCATTATGATAAAAAAGGTCATTTTTGCTAATTGAGGTAAGACATTATAATTGCTAAAAAAAATTCTGTGCCAGTAAGCTTAATGAAATTGCTCTCAAAAATGTTCATTGTACATTTGATTTCATATTTCAATGGAGTCTCACTGTGAAATTGGCCTCAGGGTCCAGACCACAGGACAATGCTATAATTATGTCCTTCTGCTGCTTTCAATGTTATAATTCTTTGAATTGACTTTGAGGTGAATCTGCCTTATACTAAATTCAGCGCCAGGAGAACTTTATTTTATTGAAACTTGAACACTCTTGTATTTCATCTATGGTGGAAGTCCGCCACCCCTTTAAATACATGTGTTAAAGAAATAGGTGGGAATGGAGAGGGGAAATAATACTATTAGGATCTTTGGGCTTTTCAATCATGACTATTTTTTTCTGGCCAATCAAAAGACATCTCAGTTTGAAGAAGACAGATTTCATTATCATTTAGTATTTTGACAAATTCTAAATCAATATTACCCATGTTTAAAAAAAGTGAGGCATTAGCATGCGTTTAATTTGTTTCTTTATTACTTACTCCTAATAACTTCAGAGAACATATTAATTCTATTTAAAAGCACAAAAGAGAGAAGGTTTGGAGACAACTAGATTGCAAATGATTGTCCGTGAGAGTGGGTGAACCTGGTCCCTTGGATGCTTGTCCTTCATCTGTAATATGAACAAGGAGTATACAAGAGTTTTGATAAAAATATTTCATGACATGGAAGTCTTGCTGCTGAAAAAGTTGTCAGTAGTGCCAAAATCCTAGACTATTTTCTCATGGAAACTAGCAAAGCACCTAAAATAAAACAACTATACTAAAATTACCAGCAAGCCAAATATTTCTTTTCTTTATATTTTGTTAGTCAAAACCTAAACACTGGACATATCTTTGAAAATTAAGATAATTTTGAATCATGCTGTAAATGTGCTTTATTAGACAATATCATATTCATTTTTCCTAATACACTATCACATCTCCAATTACAAACAACTTCTTTAGGCTTGGTGAGTGTACATATATAGCTATTGATAATGAGTTTCTGCTTGTTAACATAAGTTTCAGAGCTCTCTATGTATTTATATAAAAATTCATTTATCTTGGCTGCAGAATTGCCTTTCGAAAATAAGCACTGTATTTCACATCAGTAAAATTTCCAAAGATCACAGAGCTCATGTGAGATCATAACTAGAAACAAACCAATATGTAGCCTATATTTCAAAGATATTTCCCTAGTATTTGTAGCATCCTTAATGATGCTACAGTCTTCAATAAACTGTAAGAGATGATCTATTCTTGCTGTGCCATGTTTTTATAGTGTTCAAGTCACCAATATAAGATTTTCCCTCGAAAAAACTAATGTATTAGATAAAAGCAATTATTGCATTACCTTAATTTTTAAACAAATAAAATACATTTAGTTCATTAATATTTATTAATTATATAATTTAGTTTAGTAATTAATAAATAAACCAGAAGATCTGAAGTTTAAACATAGCTATAATAAAATACATTCATTTCTAAAGTGTTAAATTGAACACAACTCCCAGTTTGGGTTGCTTTCACCACCACTGACACCACCATCATGATTATTAGAATTCTCATTGTTGTCATTGTCATGGCCATCATCATCAGTGATGAATCGCAAACTGCATTCTGCCCAAATTATTCTGTTCATGATTTTAAATTTTCAGTTATTTATTTTATCCTGCTTCTTTTTCTTGAAAAAAAAATAAAAGTTTGTGGTTAGGATTTGAATATAGTGCACCATTTCTCTAAAGCATTTCCCAGAAATGCTTCTCTTGGTTAACATCCCATCCTTAGGTTGGTCCCTAACCCCCAATGGTTTTCCTCCTTTCCTGTTTCAAAATTAGCACTGAATTTAAAATGGTAACTATATGTTGGAGTCAATTTGACATGAAAACCTGTCAAAGTATTACAGTGATGATCCATATTATTATGTCTCCATTATGAATATCTACATCATATTAGCATGTTTTAATATTCTTATCATTTTACTTTTCAATGATCTTTATGATCCACAATTTAAATGCTTAGTTTTTCAAGTTGAGTTTTGTTTGGGTTTTCATTATTTAATTGGTTATATTTCCATTATTTTTTAAAGTATATTCTAGCTTTAAGAACAATGTCCATACTCTTCAAACACAAATTCTGAAACATATATTAATACATATTATAATAGTTATCTATTCTGCTCAAGCACAGCTAAATCTAAAACAACTTTCTCCATCCAGAACACTCAGTAAGCTGGAAACTATAGATGCATAAATAGATAGATCAATAGATTTCCAAGGCTTAGTTTAAACATGGACTCTATTCCCAGAACTCTATGTACTTAACTTGCTGTGAAAATATGTTTGCCCTACCTTAATCTCCACTTAGCACCTCATGCAATGTCACAGTTTCAGAGGATGATATTGGGATGGTAAGGTCCAACGGGAATATCACATTCAGGTAGATCTCACAGCTTACTTCCCTTTGCCATTTTAAATTACAGTGTCAAATGCTTCGTGCTGTATAACACTCACATTTGTGTCAGAAATAGTAAAGGTAAACCTTTCCTTGCACTGAAGTTCATTTGGTTCTAAGTGTCAGAAAGAGAATTTTAGGGAGAACGATTATCACCTTTACTTTTTACCAGTGCAAGCAGCACTAAGCAAAAATAACAAATCCTTTAAGGTGTGCACATATGTCATTTGCTATTAAACAATAACCAGTTTCAGTAGCTGAAGTTTAGTTACATTCTGTGCATTCATCTCATGGTGCTGTCTGCTAATCTCAAGATCCACAGTGGGAAAACCACCTCGGTAAGAAGACGATGTTTATAAAAGGGGCTTAATGGTCATGTACACCCAAGTTTATTTGCAGAATAGTCACTTCTTTATTTGTTGGTGGAGCATTAACACCCCTTTTATCATCACAGAGAGACTTAACTTTACATATTAGTTCAAGCTGCTTCTGCCCATACTGTCTCCACCAGTCCCACTTGGCCACAATTATTTTCAGCTTTGCCATACGTTCTCTGGACTGCAAGCCTTCCGAATCCTTCTGGGAGTCCTGTCTCCTTTGTTCTTTACTGCTGTGGTCCCCAACCCCCAGTCCATGGACCGCTACAGGTCCATGGCCTATTAGGAACTGGGCTGCACAGCAGGAAGTTAGTGGTGGGCAGCGAGTGAAGCTTCATCTGTATTTACAGCTGGTCCCCATCACTTACATCACCACATAAGCTCCGCCTTCTGTCAAATCAGCAGCACCATTAGATTCTCATAGGAGCAGGAACCCTACTGTAAACTGCACATGCTAAGAGTCGAGGTTGTGTGCTCCTTATGGGAATCTAATGCAGATGATCTGAGGTGGAGCTGATGTGGTGATCCTAGTGTAGGGAAGCAGCTGCAAAGACAGATTATCATTAGCAGAGAGGTTTGACTGCACAATAAATGTAATGCACTCGAATGACCCTGAAACACCTCCGACCCTCCCACCCTCCATTCTGTGGAAAAATTGTCTTCCAAGAAACCAATCTCCAATGCCAAAAAGGTTAGGGATCACTGCTTTACAGTGTGTGCCAACCTTTATTCTTACTTCCAGATATCTGACACCTGGATCTCTGTAGAAATTTCCCACTACTTACATTTTAAAATATGATGAAATATATGGGAATTGCTTCAAAAATCTGGAGGTGGGAGGTGGATAGAGATTGCCATGATTTGATAATTATTGAAGTTGTCTGAAAGCTACATGGGATTTGTTATCTGTTGTCTCTTCTTTTAAATGCATATTTTAAATTAAAAATTTTTAAAAGTATCATCAGAGTTCAATGTTACTTTGTTACAGTTTATATATGATCATTCCTAAAAAATATCAAAGTAAGACTACTGTTATTTATTTGATGGATTTTATTTTATTTTTTATCATCAGCTAAAAACTTTTAGAAGCAGCAAAATAAGGTAAAATAAGTGACTTTGCAGAGCCAGGTTGGTGTGCTTAAAATCCCAGCATAAAGACTTACCAACTATTGGGCAACGTACAGGTTATTTTTTTAATTATTATCTCATTTTGTTTGTATGAAAAATTGGGGTGAATAATGATATCTTAAGGAGGATTAACCTTAACACATGTAATAAATGTAGTAATGTCCTGTCACACTGCAAACGCTGCACACAGGTTGGCCATCACTGTGGCTGGTTAATTCTTCAGCACAAATGTTGTGACAATTGATAAACCTCTCCCATCTAAAGTTGATATCTATGGATTTTTCTCCATGTTTTTGATAACAAAGATACAAATATGTTACAACAAATTCTAATGTATTAATGGGGTACTTTTTCATTTATTCTTTGTTACTTAGAAATGAAACTACTGATGATCTTTTATTTGTAGAAAAATAAAACTATGGGAATTACTATAGAATATGAATAATTTTAAAATATTTCTGTGGCATGCTAAGACTGAATTTTCTAAGAGTTGGTTTGACTCAAGTGAACTTTTTTACTATAAAGCTGAGTTTTACTCTCCAGCTGTAAACAAGAAATGTTTCATATGTGATTTCAAATGCTTATGTCAGCCCCAGCCACCCTCCGCCCTCTGTTCTCCTTCTGGCTCCCATCACAGCCTTTTCAGGTCAGAGAGCAACTTGACCAGACACATGGCTGTCAGCGCTCCCAGGGCTCCACATGAGCTTGAAAAGTCCAAACTGAGGAAGCTCTTTCCCACAAAACATTTTTTTAATCTCGGAGAGGCCCAATGGTACCATGTTTTGTGTGGAAATGGGAAGGATAGTATTCTCCAAAACTCTGTGAATCCCCATGCCATCTGATCCTTTAAACAGCACTGCTCAATTCAGAGTTCCACAAGTCATCTGAAGTCAACAGCATCTTCAGACATTGAAGCTGTCACCTTTCTGCCAGGGTTCAATATCAATGTGAGTTGCATCGAGATGATATGTCACTCTGCTCCTTTTTGCATAATTATAATGTATATTTTTTTCATCTTGAGAACTGATCACAAAAATTCTCTTTCAATCAATAAAAGAAGTTTCTAATGTTTATTACATCATACACATGGCGGCCTCATGAAGCCACAGCCCATCAATTCTGATTCTATCTGTCTGTCTACCTAGTTAGCTAGCTAACTATCTATATATATAGTGTGTAGAAAATTTTCCAGTACACTCCTAAGGGTGAGCATAAGTCGAGATCTTGTATAATCTAATGGCATACTGTGGGCTACAGAGAGCATATCCTTGTTACAATTTGATGCTTTAAGCTTCCATTTTTCCATCTGTGGGACATTTTTTAGCACTTCTAGCTCAGTCTCAATTGTGGAATTTCCTCTCCACATGCCTCTCTCTCATTCTTGGAAATGCCTGCATTTTTCTAAGTCTAGGGCTGAGGTGTTCCCAAAATGAAACAAAGTTTTAAAAACTTTACTCCCGACTTTCTTTTCTTTTAATATTAATTTCTACCATCTATCTTTACTAGTTGGAGCTAACAAAAATGTTTTAAATTTAATAAAAATAATTTTTCAATAAATGTTATTCTACTGAATAATCCATTGACTATGTTCAGAAAGATGAGTGGAAGAAAGTTATTGGTAGAAAAATAGGGATAGGGTAGATAATTATGCCACCTTTATGTTCTTTATTTTAATACATATATTATAAAATTATTATAATTGCCTCTTTCCTTTCAAAAAGCAGGTGGGAGTGAAAATGGAAAACTGACTGCTAGAGAAAACGGACAAGACCTTCTGATGCACCTGTAATACATCATACCCAAAGGAAGAACATACAACTGCATATTCCCAAAATGTTTTAGCAGCTGCAGCAAAGCATTTCACAGCTAGGAGAATAAACTCAAATATTAAATGAGTTTGCCTGCCTTTAAAATAATTCAAAGTCTAGCTATTGCTTCATGATTGAGAAATGAAGAATTAATGGCAATGGTGTTTCTTTCAACCGTTTTTCATCAAGATGATGTGAAACAGATCTGTGCTTTGTGTTTCTCTATGTAGTTCTGCCAAAGTCAGGCAGCTGTGCCATAGATATGAAGTCAGATTTTTAGATATTGGTACTGCAAGCTGACAGCCGAGCATGGTGGTGGTGGTGTTTGTACTCAGAACACCAGCTGTGTGATCTCGAGCAGGTCACTAAACTGATCTCAGCTTTGGTAGTTGTAATCACTGAATAAGAGCATGTAGATAAAAAATTGGAAATATAGTTGGGGGCAACATGGTAGGAAAAATAATTATGTTCAGAATCAGACCAACTTAGATGGGTACCTATTTCCCACCTCTCATCCAGCTCCATCACTAGCTCTATCACCTAATTTATTGATGTTGATAAATTACCAAAGCTTTCTGAAAAATATTATTCTTATCTGTAAAGTAAGGCTAATAATACCTACTTAATGGGTTGCAAAGATGAAATAAGGAAACACATAAAAGCACCTAGAAAAGTAGCAAGCATGCATAACAATTTTTTTGTGGGTATATTTTTCTCACTGTAAAGGGAGATATGTTAATTTTGTTGTGTAATAATCTCCTATTGTTTTTGTGAGAAATTAGCACAAACTTAGTGGCTTAAAACACACACACACACACACACACGCTCTTGTTATAATTTGAGAGGTCAGAAGTGTGAAATGGGTCTCACTGGGCAAATTAAGGTATCAGCAGTCCTTCTGGAGTCTCAGGGGGGTAGAGTCAATTTCTTTGACTTTTCCAGCTTCTAGGGTTTTCCTGTATGACTTATCTTGTGGCCAGGACCTCTTCACCCTGACATCTCTCTGACCGTACTTCTGCCTCCATGTTCCACCTATAGAAAGGCTTGTCATGACAGTATCCTCACTGGAATAATCAGAGATAACTTTACCATGTCAAGGTCAAAAAATTATCAACCTTAATTCCATCTATGATCTTAATTCTCCTTTGTCCTATAACCTGACATATTCACAGATTTGGGCTTAACACATTAACTGCCATGTGAGCTGTATTTAAGTCTCGCTGGTTTTAAGCCCAGAGTTTCATGAAGCATATATAACTCACACATCCCTTTACCTTGGGAGCTTCATGAACTATTTTTCAAGTTGCATATAACTCACACACAGAAAACAATAAACAATAACAAATTTTTCATTAAATTAGAAAAGATCATTTTGTTTTCAAAGTTTTTATTCTATTTTCGTAATAAAACACCGTGGCCACAAGGAAAACTTTTTTTTTTTCCTACTGTGGCAATCCATGTGTTAAGAACTTGGACATTTTGTGGGGTCATTATTCTGCAGACCATGCTCTGGAAAAACAGGAAAGGCTTCATGTGGAAGATGACTTTTAAGTTTCCATATGTAAGATCATTTTACAAGGTGGAGGAGGAAGGAAAACATAAGGCAACTACAAGGGGACGTATGATGAGGGCATGTCATGCCCTGGGAGTGGTTGAGATATGATATCTGATTAGTCAGAGTGCATAATACCTGGTGTCATTGGAAAGGATATTGTTGACAGATGGAGAATGGACCTTTAGGACAGGATAAAAGCGTTTCATGCAGGGAAATGAGATAATTAAGTGTGAGTTAAAGGGAGGTGGAAGATGATTCTTAGCAACGACGTTAGGAATGAATTGCAATTGGAAGCACTTGGAACAGGTTTACACATTTGGAGTCAATTACAATAGACCAAGGAGAACAGAATGATAGCACAGGAACTAGAAATGCATGTGTATTGCAGAGACGTAATGGATATAACCTCTGAATTTTACTGGAGGCAAGAAATGGAAGAGAGAAAAAAATCTAGGACACAACTGATTTTTTGTTTGTTTAGTTATCGAATCCCTCAAAATGTATGATGTAAGATAGAATAAAGGAAGAAGAACACATTTGGAAGGTAGGAGAAAGAAAGTTCTATAAAATTACATGTGGATTTTGAAAAAAATTGAATCCAGGTTGATATGATATTACTATTAATACTACTATGGTATATAATTTTGGAAGTTTCTCTTTAATCATTTGATTCAATGTACCTTGTATTCTTTTACCCAAATTAATTTCACTTTTTATGATGTCACCAGAAGGATCTGACACCCAAATCTGACTAAACATTCCTCTCTTTAAATCCTTTTAATGGTTCTCCAGGACCTATATGGTTAAGTCCAAACTTTCTAACCTGACATAAAAAGTCCTTTCTTGATATTTTTTTTCCAGCATCATTAGTACCCTCCAGTGAAACAAAAAAAGTTGATTCCTGTCAATCAAGAAATGGGTGGCTTTGGAAGCATGGACTTGTAGTCTGGGAATCCAAATTTTTCAACTTCTCTGTGATTCTGGGACATATAGATAAAATGAAGAAAAAAGAAATCAGCTAAAAGGTTATATTATCATGCTCCTTCTGCAGACAATTCTATGTATTCTGATTTGTTACCATCCTCTCATCCTTTTAAATGAGCACGATGAATGCATCCTCTAAAATAAATCACCAGATTTACTTTCGTAATGTGAAGTGTAAGATAGCAGGATAACGATACATTTTTACTCAGTCTGTGATGAGATGTAATGTGCTTATGCTGAAAGCTGAGCTTTAAACTGAATATCAGCAACCTTGAAAAACCAAATTATTCTTATCTTCTCAATGCCTTTATGCATGCACTGATCAGGTTACTTTGGTTTGGTTTAAAAAAAAATATGAAGTTTCATTAGCCTGAGAAAATGCCTGGAAACTATTTTTCTCCTTTTTTATTTTTTCGAATAAAACATCCCTTAAGGACTGAAGACCTTGTAAAGCATTTCCCACTTACAAGAGAAAGAGAGGGAGAATGAGAAAGAGAGAGAGAGAAATTGAAGAGCTTCACCCTGATAAGATCTCATCACCAGACAGGGCAGAAGTATGACAATATCCGATATGTAATTTTATCCTTCTTGACAGTTACATGCAGTTTTGAAATGGAGGTACATAGAGACATTGAGCCAGTGTGATCAAAGATTTTAAAAATATTACTTAGTAGGCTATTTAAATCCTTTTCTTCCCTGATGTTATTTTAGAAACATAGCTTAGTTCTAAATTTAATAAATGTATTTAGAAGAGTAAAATAATACATATAAAAACCACTGAAACAAAGTGGTTTGTTAAACATTTAACTCATGCTAATGGAACTGTTTAGGGAATAGCTAATTAGCTATTTTATATGCATTTGAAAATGCATAAGTAGGTTATTAATTGATAAATTAATTCTTCAGAATATTTTTCCTGGCTTATATTTTGACCTGTATTTAATATATTCATTTAATTGATCATTTAACATTTAATTAAAATATGCAGTAATGTAGAGTCATAATGAAATCACAATTTGCAGTTATCAGGAGAATAAGTTTGTATATTGTGTTTGAATTGCTTTAAAATATGGTATCCATAATAAATTTGTAAAACATAATTACATAAAATACATTATCTAAAATATGACTAAAAGATATAGAAATAACATCTTTTCTTTATTGTCTTCCCAAAGTCTAATACCTTGAATATTAAAATAATACTAATTTTGAAATTCTAACAAATAATAGGTTTTAAGAATATAAATAGCTTGCTTGTTGTTTCCTCTGCATCAGATTAACTTTTTTTCAGCATTTATCCACTTAAAAATTGGCGGCATCTTTGATAAATGTGAGGTCTAGAAGCACAATATCCAGCGACTAAAGAAAAAAATGGATGCCGATATCTTGTACAGAGCACAGCTGTACGGTAAAGTACCCACGTTTTATCAAAGATTCAGTTACTAAGAGGCAGCAGGGGATAGTGAAGTAACTTTCATAATTCAAATTTAAAGAATAAATACATTACTATTATATTAATTTTATAAGGCTGCCATAAAAAGGTACTATAAACTGGGTGACTTAAACAAGAGAAATTCCTTGTCTCAGTTCTAGAGATTAGAAGTTCAAGATCAAGGAGTCCGCAGGGTTAGTTCCTTCTGAGGCTCTGAGGGAGAATCTGTTCCAGGCCTGTCTGTCCTCTGACTTCTGGTAGTTGCAGCCGTCTTTGGTGTCCCTTGGTTTGGAGATGCATCACCTACATTTCTGCCTTTATCTCCACATGGCCTTATCTCTGTGTGTGTCTGCCTGTGCTTCTAAATTTCCCTTTATAAGGACACCAGTTCTATTGGATTAGGGACCACCCTAACGGTCTCATGTAATCTGTTCATCAGCAAAGATCACATTTCAAATAAGATCATATCTGAGCCACTGGAAGTTAAGACATTTTTTGTGGGAACACAATTCAACCCATAGCACCTATCCTAAATTTTTTAGATATTTACATGAATAAAAATTCCACAAATTTTGTATCTTGGAAAACATTGCTGTTCCTGGGATATAAAGGAAGAGCTTCATTGTTTGGTTCTTTGGGAACCTTATTCCATTTCTTTGAGTAAATTTTAAGTTGTTTCTGTTTTAGAAACTCTGCATCCATACTCTATACAAAGCTCTAGTTAGACATTGGATATTAAAGTAACTAATTTTACCTGTATAATGTCATAATTTCTGGAGGGATTATTTTTTAACTTAAGGCTTAGCAAATCTGTCAGAAAAAATTTATGTTACTCAAGAAATAAATCTGTCAAAATTTTAATTTACTAATTACATTATAAAATCTACATTATAAAATCTCAAAATTAAAAAATGAGAAATGTATTATTTGGGGATATGGTTATAAATGAATTGAGGTGATATCATATTTAGACAAGATAACCAGGAAAACTGAATAAGCTGTCCCAAACAAATGTCTCAGTTTCTCTAGATATTCCTGGGAGAAACACAATTAGATAAAAAAAGATGAATCAAGGCAAAGCAATGTCACTATCAGCTGAGATTCTCTCAAGAACCCAATAATACTACAGAACATAAGAATAGCATAAAATAGTATGAAAGATTATGGCAATAGGCTAAAACATGTGGGGAATTCCTATTTCTTCTAACTGAAAGATAAACAAAATAAAATAAACAATAAGCAAACAAATAAACAAAAAAATTATCCTCATATCTTGAAGATATTTATTCAGGATGGGAGCCCTTCTTTAAAACTCTGAGTCCTTTAAAGGGTTGGTGTGTGAAAGTCTCTTTATATTAACACAGAGAGAGGATATTT
>NW_012136636.1:1462367-1463817 GCF_000956105.1 Propithecus coquereli | reverse complement strand
CATCTATGGTAACTATTTAAATATCTTTTATTTTGCATATGATTAAGTAATTAGAGCAAAAAGAATGAAAAATAACTTTTTAAGAACTTTACATTTTCCCCTACATATACTGGGACTTAAATTATATGATATAATTGACAATGCTTTAAAACTGGTCACCAGTCAAACCACTGAGAACTTGCTTAAGCCATTTGTTTGGTAAGCAAAATGGCAGATGAACCTTTTTGTTTGTCTTATATATAATTGGTTATTTTAGAGATATTTGGACATAATTAAAATATATACTACAAAGTAAAATATTGTACAAGTTTGTTTTCCAAGTACATTTTTTTGAATATTGTCCCTGCAAGTCTAATTTCCCAAATCAGTATATATGTTAAAATAAAGTTAGATTTGTTTTACACCTAAATACATAGCCTATGGTTTGTAGACATTACTCCACAACATAAGTCAGTTATATTGGAAATAAACATAAAAAATAAAAATAATAAACAAATTAATGATATAGGATGCTGGATATATAGTAAAAATTAATCTAAAGTGCAAGAAATCCCAAACGTCAAAATGTGAAATAATGTAAATTATGACTAGTGTTGTAATTGTTAACAATCAGCAAAAGGACAGGAAATGCAATTGAGTGTAACTTTTGAGTCTATGCTAGAAAAATAGCATCAATGCTGAGTGCTTGTCTACTTTAGATTGATTTAGTTGGCTGAAAACTCACATACCATGCATGGTAAAAGTGCTAGATGATGTTTTTGCTTGTTTGTTTTTCCTTTTCACTCAAGAACAGTTGTTTTACTTTATTCAAGGGCATTTCAGATTTTGAAAGGACAGTGGTTATAACAAATCTACTAAGTTGCAATATGATTCAAAAGAAGAACAGATTTTGTGCCATCAAAAGATTTTCAATGTAGACCAAATTGATATACATTGAATAAAGATGCCTAATGGAAACGGAGAAAGAACAATCTTGGTTTATGTGTTTTGAATGACTGAATGGCACACCTGTTTTAAAGAAAAGCATATGGGGCCTAACACCTAAGCTCCTTATAGTTATATGTGATTTAAGAACCAGTGAAATAGATAAACTGCCATTGGGAACCAATCTATTTCTAAATGAAGAGGTGTCTTGCATTGAACAGATTTTTATGTACATATTGTATACATTCCATATTTTATTGTGATTATCTTTGGGAGGTAATAAACACATTTCCTTGGGGATAAATGGCATCATTAGAATAAGAAGGCATTATTCCCTAGGTGCATTTTCGAATGTAGTCACTAATCCTGAAACACAGAAAAGGAATTCTGACACAAAATAGTGGGGTCTTAAGATCAACAAATACGAAGGAAACTACATTTTTTAATTAGAACTAGCAATTGCTAACAGTAAGATTTCATGGCCTCTATTGACTTGGGAAGTTTATTTCTTAGTGGCTATTTAAAT
>NW_012136636.1:1458888-1462317 GCF_000956105.1 Propithecus coquereli | reverse complement strand
ATTTTTAGTTGTCCAATTAATTTCTTTCTATTTTTAGTAGAGACGGGGTCTCGCTCTTGCTCAGCTGGTTTCGAACTCCTGAGCTCAAACAATCCGTCCGCCTCGGCCTCCCAGAGAGCTAGGATTACAGGCGTGAGCCACCGCGCCCGGCCTGACAGTTTAGTTTTTAAATCAATAAGTCAAATGTCAACTTGACTAGTTGAAATCTTGGTCTCCTTGTTTAATGGCTGTGAAGTCTCAGCTAAATCTCTGAAGCTATCTTTTCCTCAGTTTCCTTGACTGTAAAAGTTGATGATAATATCACTTACTTCATATGATCACTAAGGATTCAAAGACATACTAGATATTAAAAAAATGCACAATAGTGTCTTTTATGACACTAGCCTCCCAGAGAGCTAGGATTACAGGCGTGAGCCACCGCGCCCGGCCAAAAGGTCCTTTCTAATATATAAACAAAGACCCCAAACTGACAAAACTTTGAAAGGGTGGCTACAATAAAAAGAAAAATCAGAACATTACTCTGCATAGTAATATGATATATTCATTTCACAAAAAGAAGGATGAAATTAGAGAAATATTTTCTTGCTTTTAATTGGTTAGACCTTAAGAATTGTCTGTGAGAGGGGCTGTGTTTGTGTGTGTTCTACCATGATAAATTATATCGAATGATTAGGGAAGCAATACAGGGATGTTAGTGGTTTACCCTGGCTGGAAGAATGAAAAGGGAAGCTTCTTGTGTACATTACTGTGAGATTTGGAATATTTATTCCCCAACCCGCCCTCCCTGATCACACATCCATTCTGTTTGCCCATCAGTGAATTAGTGTTTGTTATGCCGAAGTTCCTTTAGCAACCTTACCAGACAACAAGCACAGAAGTAATAGCCTTGGGAAATATAGACTGGAGAGCCCAAGATGGAGCCTGGGAGCAGACGAAAGGGAAAGGGTCCCTTTTTTTCTTTCTGATAGGTGGAGATTTCTGAAAAGAAAGTTAGAGGATGGTTAAGCTTTTGCACTGAACTGGTGACCTAATGCAGGGGAGCTCTCTAGAGCAGCTAGGTGCAAAATTCCCCACACTGATTTTTTTTTTTAGAGGATTATGTATATTATTTAAAAGTACAAAGGCAACTAATTGAAGAACCAAATACAATAATATAACTAACAAAACTTAGAATATGGAGAGATGGTTGGAAATTTTTTTTATATTGTCCATAGCCTTTTTATTCTTGATTATAGTCAATTTTGATTCTATATCCAGCTCAACTCATAAGACACTGGATTTGACATGCAGATTTCCTTGAATCGAACTGCTTGTGTCCTGGGCACACACTCCTCTGTGGTCAGGTTTACTGATAGCCCTGGCTGTGTGTGTGTGTATATATATGTGTGTGTGTGTGTGTGTGTGTGTGTGTGTGTGTGTATAATATATGCATTTGTATATATAATATGTCCATATAATATATATTCATTCTATTGGTTCTGCTTCTCTGGAAAACTGTGGAAACCCAGAGAATAGCTCAATATTTTCCCCCTCCTCCACCCTATCCACACATTTGTGCACCTTGGAAGCACCTAATTAGTTGCCCTGGGAATGTAAGTCATCGTTGAATTACTCCTTCAGAAAAATAGGTTTCAAACACTTCATAAGGAGAGCCTCCCATAGTGTACAGAGCAAGCTAGAGAGATTTTTACAGGAGGGTAGTAAGTTCTGAGGCATTTGAGACTTCAGCAGTAAAGTTAATTTTCTAGGTATCTGGTATAACTCACTGAGGAGGGAAGGATAATTGTGCTTCTAGGTCTCTAAAAGACAAAACTTTGGAACTAGTTGGAATTTGGTCAACGTCATTGGCTTTGCCCCCTTAGAGATGGGGAAGGACCATCAAACAGGGAAACAATGGCCAAGAGATGCAATTTTCAAATCCCCAGAAGGGACTGTCCTGAAGGAAACTCAAATCTGAATAGTCAGGATTGAACTCATCCAGGAACTGCAGAAAAAGGTGCAGGGCAGGAGCCCCCAGAATGTCAGGGGGACTGACTCAAATGCAGCCGCATGAATCTTGGGGAAGGAAGGGGAACACTCCAGGTGATCATGCTTGAGCTCTTTGCTAATAAGGCAGGTGGTGTCTCCAGTGTCTCAGATAAGTAAATATTAAAAGTAAATTCTTAGTCTTATACAGATTAATATTTTGTTGCACAAACATAGAAGATATACCTGCATACAATAGAACTTCACACTCTTTCAGACTTGATTAGGAATTGTCCACAAACCAAATTTCTGAAGAAGTGGAGAGGATAATAAAATATTTTAAATAGAGCAGGACACCAAGTTCCCTTTCCCTCCACTCTTCAGCACACATCCCGAAAGCTGTGGAACATAGGGTTCACTTATATGCCAGAATATTCTCAAGGTCCATCTAGTTATAAGGAAGCTGAGAAATACAAATGTAATTCCAATTTCCATGTGCTCAGGTTGTATATAGATCTATCAAAATAAAGAGAGGCTTGAAACTGGGGGATAGCCAGAAATCTGTCCGAAGTTCAAAAACTAAGATGTGTTTGTAAAGACAACAGCCAAACAGAGCCTTCAATGTGTTTACAAATGTTGCACCATCCATTAATAGCAACAGTTTCTAGGCATACCTGGGCCTAACCGGGGGCTCCATCTTTAGAGGCTGCCATTTGTAGCATTTTATTAGATAAGCCAATGTCAAGCACAAACTTTGTTCAATTTAATACAAAATGCATTTCTAAAAAAATTTGTTCTGTGACGGGAATTGAGCATATTTTGAAAGACAAAAGGTTGAACATATTGCGAAGGAAAAGAATTCCCTTTAGCAGAAGGTTTTGATAGTGGGAGCTTCATTTACACATCCTTAAGAGGACTGTAATGGACAAGCTTTCCAGGTGAAACAGATACTGTTAAGAATGAGGCTGCACTGTGCAAAGCATAAAGTGCAAAAATGGGGGTCGAGAGAGAGAATCCTCCCTCATTTTTCATATTAAAGCATTAGAGACAGAGTTATCATTGGTAAATCTCTGGGGAGTAATTTGATCAACGTTCAGCTGTGACCTTTTCTATCTGAAATAGATGATGTGTTTGCTTTATGATTCCTTATAGTCTGTTAGCGATGAAGTCACACACACACTATATTCATAATATGGTGAGACCTATTAAAGGTTGTTTCCTCAACATCAAATATAATGCATATTTCATTATTAATCCATTCTTATCCATTAAAATGTCATTTTAAAAGATGTATCAGCAAATGTATTCAGGATAATTTTATTCTAGTAGAAGGTGATTTATTGCACTAAATGGTATAGGCTTAAATAGCTGGCTCTGAAAAAATGGGCCTCGTGTGAGGAATGCATCAAAACTTCTATACAGTATTTATTATTACTCAAGTAGGAAAATACATTATTCAATTAG
>NW_012136636.1:1424425-1456578 GCF_000956105.1 Propithecus coquereli | reverse complement strand
AGGTATATCTCAATTTTCAATATCAATGCCAAGAAAGACTGCACATTTATGAGACAGCTGGCCACTTCCATTTATCCAACTTGTCATGTTATTAATTGGATGAATATATAAATGGAAATTGTAGCAAGGCAACACCCATGTCATAGCAGATGGTACATATTTCCTTCGTTCCGAAACTATCTGTATTTAATTTATTTTTTTTAGTTTTACATAACTAAAAGGAGTGTGAGAAATGGTTATAAACAAGAGCATTGGGCAAGAGTGACCTGAGTTTGAATGTCCAGCTCTTCTACTCTGTTCACTTCATGTTTACCCAGTACTATGAAGCAGGCACTGTCCAAGGTCCTGGAAAAGCAGCCATAAATAAAGCAAATTCCTTGTTCTCATAGTATGCACAGTCTAATGGGGAAACAAAGAAAAAACAATGCCATATATTAGTTTGTAATATATTCTCAGATAGCAAAAAGCATTATTAAGGGAAAGAAAGAAGAGCAAAAGATTAAAGATAGAGAAAGTGGTGGCATATGTTCTCTTTTCAACAAGATGCTCACGAGTGTTCTAGATGGAGAGAATTTCCCATGCCAGGACGTGAGGTCCAGGTGTGCTTGTCATGTTCACAGTGCAAGGAAAGCAGTGATGCTGAAGGGGTGGGTTTCAGGACAGGAATGGGAGAGTTGGTGAGGAGCCAGCACTTTCAATCTTTGTAGGACAGAATAAGGGTTGGTATTTTATTCTCATTGTAAGATGAACCCATTGGGGGTTTCAAGCAGGGTCATAAAATGGTCAGATTTATTTAAAAGGATCCCTGAGGCTGCTGTGTAGAAACAAGAACAACACAGGCAGAGGGACTAGAGCTGATGAGGTGTGCACATAAAGGGTGGATGTGGGGGTGATGAGCAGAGTTAATTTGGGATATATTTTGAGGGCAGAGCTTGTAAGATTTGAATTGTGTTTTTATATATATAAATCAATATATTCATATATGTATAGATGATTCAAGGTTGAGTCCGTGTCTTTTGGCCTGGAACAGCTGAGGGAATGATATTGACATGTTTACTAATGAAATGCATGACCTTTAACCTCTCTAAAATGTGTTTTCCTCATCTTAAAAAAAATGGTAACAAAGGTATCTACTTCACAGATGTAATAATCTTCTCTTTCAAACTTCAGGTTCACTTTGTACTTACTGCTACAAATATTAATAATAGCTAATTTTTGTTTTCCATTTTGCTTTTGAAAGTGCTTAAAATCTAATTCTCACAGTGTTGCTATGAGGTGCATTTCATTATAATAACAATAAACAAGCAAACAAAACAAAACAAAACATAACTGAGGCTGAGATAACTAAAGTACCCACATGTGTATGGACCTTAAGGAGACTAAAATGTGTTTCATCTTACAGCTAGCAAGTGTAAACACTGGCTTGAAATCCCTGTCTACTCACCACCAATCCTTGATTCCTCCACTATCTGCTCATTTCTTCAGGGATAACTGTTCTTGACCTGGGATGGTAATAATAAAAGAGTTCCCCAAAATAGGAGATCATTTGACTGCCCTAGATTTGAAATTATCTTGGGATATAATTTCTCCCCAAGGTAACTTGGATCACACCAAATGTAAAGTGTGAAGTAGGCAAAATATCCCTTCATTATTTCCATCATTTTTGATTTAACTTGGGGTTTTCCTTCCTGTCCTAGATAAAAATTCCCGTCTTGTAAGGTACTTGGATATCTCTCATTTGATGCCTCTTTCTTGGGTAAACAAATAGATGGCTATACTGAATGAATCTTAACATCAAAACATATATGAATTGATAAATCATTTGATTGCAATCAATTTTAGACATAATGTAGTTCATACATTTTTCAACTAGTTAGTCATTTAAGTGAAATCATAGGATATTTTCTATGTGACAGGCAGTATGTTGGTCATTCTAAATAAACTTAGTAAGACAGGATAAATTACTGTAATATATTGTTATAAGTGTTGACATTGGTGCTTATGATAAAGTATAAAATAAGATCAGTCCCTACCCTCAAAGAGCTCCCAGTTTCTAATAGATGATGTTTTCCTGGTCTACAAGGGAGGCCATCTTTGTTTAAATTCCAGCCAGTGTTTGAGCTTAATAAGGAAACCTTGACTGGATCAGAAATCCTTGGTATTCGAGCATCTCACATCTCACCCTTAATCTTGTGTGGATTCATATGGCAAGCCAGATGTCTGGAAATGCCCAAAGGGTGGAGGCTGTCTTCCCACCATCTGTAAATGGTCCTTTGTAATATTGCAGCAAAGTCATCTCCCCTTTCCCTATACCCATACCAAAAGCCAAATGCAACAGCTGGATGTTCAATTATTCAGGCCTCATAAGTACTCTTTAATTATCACTCTACACCATCTTTTAATCTAATAAACACAGAATTATGCTGTACAGTTATAGTTAACTGAACCAAATACGGGAAATATTTCCATTAAACATTTATTTTTGTCTTCAGGACTTTTAGATGTACATTTAAAAATTTAAAGATCTATATTTTTATATTTAACTTGATGCTTGCAATTATTTATTAATTTATAATTTAAATATTAATTTATAATTATCATGATAGGTTAAATTTAATGTCTTTAATTTTATTATCTTTTGTAGAAAGTTCATAGTCAAATAAAAGGACCATAGAATATATAGAAAATAAATAAATATATAGTATATCAAAAATAAAGGGAATATGAATGCTTAGGAAATCTGCAAGAGTCTGATCTCTAACAATCTAAGGCAAGTATAACTTTAGTGCTAATGATTTATGTGGGCTTTTGCACACACATTCATTAAATAAGTCACCCTCGTATGAGAATCATGGGGATACCTAATATTACATATTTGCAGATAAAAAGCATCTTCATGAGGAAACACATTGGTAAAATATATCATATGCAGTTTAAGTATAACAAAGTAATGGGTATTTGAAAATAATATTATTCAGATTATGAATAACTTTTTTAAGCAGAAATTTTGCTTTCCTTAAAGATTTGTTTCAAAGAAAAATAGAAACATAAGAACTATTAAATGCCAATCAGTACTAAATCATTTCAAATATCTCTGTCCCTCATTACTAAGAAACACTTTTTCATGATTTAATTTTTTCTGTATAACTTTCATTCAGATTTCTATAAAATTCTAGTGTACCAATATGTAATTTCTCAGGATGGATCCTCTCACAGAATTTCACTACATGAAAAATCTGCAATAGGTTAGGAATTACAGAGTATATTTTTTAGCAGTTGGGTGGATATTTTTATTTTATTTTTTAGACCTACACTTGTACTATATAATGTTTATGTTGTATTCTTAGCATTTCTTTATTCTTCTAATGTGCTATTTCTTATTGAATGGAATAACCAAATTTCTGTCACATGACAATTTTATTCATATAACATCAGCTCATGGTAAGAACAATCCTTATATTTTGTTGGTTGGCCTTACAAAGGGCAAGTGTAAATTCTAGAAATATTAATGAGTATTTTAACATATTTACTTTCAAAACCTTCTTAATAACCCATAACATAAAATTAAATTTAAAGCCCTGGCTTGGGTGGTGCAAACACATTACATATAACCAAAATGTTTGTACCCCCATCATATCCTGAATAAATAAAAAAATAAAAAGAAAAACAGTGACATGAGCATTTAGAATAGAATATGTCTACATTTACTCAAATCTCAAATTAGGCCCTAGCAATTGTTGCTGAATGGACAATGCAGAAGGCTAAAAACACAACTCCCAAATATGTGAGGTCTTGATCCCTGGAAACTGCAAAAATTACCTTATGTGGAAAAAGAGTAATGCTCAATATGATTAAGCTAAGGATCTTGAAATAAGATTTTCCTTCATTCTCCAGCTGGGCCCTAAATGTAATCACTTGTATTCTTAGAAGAGGGAGGCAGAAGGATATTTCACACACACACACACACACACACACACACACGCACGCACACACACGTGAGGAAAAGATGACAGAAAGGCAGACCAGAGAGATTTAAAGATGCTGGCCATGAAGATAGGAGTGATTTGGATAAAATCCAAGAAATGCTGGCAGTCACCGGAAACTGGAAGAGGGAAGAAATGGATTCTCCCTGGGGACTCCAGAGGTTACATAGGTCTCTCACCTGGATTTTGACCTAGGTGATATTGATTTTGGACTTCGGGATGCTGGAATTGTGAGGGAGTACATTTCTGTTGTTTTAAGCCAAAAAGTTTGTGGTAATTTGTCATAGCAGCCACAGGAAACTAGTCTAGATGAGAATGTAGGACAGTATTGGTATATTATAGGATTCATTTAAAAATAGCAGTATTCTGAAATATTTTTTCTGTTTCTGTAAGCCTAAAAATATTTTACCTTATATCAGAAATCTTTTCTCCTTCATCTCACATTCTCTTTGCCTATTCCTCTGTTCCTGCCATTGCAGAGGTTTACTGGTGCAGTAACCAGAGGTGTATTCTGATAGAACCAGAGGCTCCTGGTGTAGTCTGGCAAGGCTGGTGTCTTCTGAGGCTCCTCTGCCTACAGGAGGTTCTCAATCATCCTGACCCTTATTCAAACCTAGAGGTCGGAAGGAGATATACCCCCTGGCTGGGGCATCTCTTGACCAATGGGTAACAGGAGTCAGTGTACAAAGGCCCTTCTCTTCCACTGTTTAGGTAAAGAATTCTGGACACACACTGTTCCTTGGAGGATCCCTGTGGGTCTGAGACCTAGATGCCTATAACAGAAATCAGCTTCATCGATCCTTTAATTGGCTATTTCTCTTTCTCCATTTTACTTTTCCAGTCTCCCCCTCCTGTTTCTTATTTTCCAAAGTTTTCACATGATTCCCTAGCTCTGGACCTGGACGAAAACAAACGTAAGACAGTTAATACCATGAGTGGTCCAGAGGGTAGATTGGAAGGAGGATTTTGTAACTGGGTCACTCACTGATGAGAAGCTGTTCAGGCCCAAAGCTAGTGTTACCAATGCCAGAGGGATCACCCAGCATGCAGTAACATCAAGACTGCAGGATTTTTGTCAATGATGGCTTGAGATAAGCTAAGGTGGTAGTTGAAGCTTAGTTAGTGAGGGAGCCAATGGTTTGTATAAAGACTGTGGAATGAACTGTCTGTTTAAATGTATTTTGACAACTTGACAATGGAAATGACCTGCTCAATGTAGCTATCAATTCGAAAGCACATTATGAAGGTCAGAAAATCTTTATGGCAACATTCAAAGGGACCCTTATCTCCTGTAGCTCCATGGCAGACTGTGCTGAAAATCAGGCCCCACATTTAATTGTGAGGATAGCAGAACTGTAAGTAGACTAAATGCAGCACTGAATACGTCTCCTTTGCTAACCTCAGGGCCGTGATAAGTTAAAACTGTGGCCATGAGATATGTAATGTGGACACTGCTTGGGTGGACAAGCAGGGAATCTTCAATTACTTCCAACTGTCACCCACATCCTCCAGGCCAGGAGAAGTAGCTCCCTCTCTGTTGGTAGAAAAGAACATCCTCTCCTCAGATGGTGACCATATTAAGCCATTTTCTAGGACAGCTGTCTCACAAGATGATGTTTGTTCTCCCCCGTCAAAGCCCGTTCCCATTTCTTTCCTTGGCACTAGGCCAAGGGTTGGCATAGATTTTTGTAAATAGAAAAATAATAACTATTTTAGGCCTTATAGACCTAAATTAAGTGTTTTATGTAGGCATTTAAAATATAGCCACGTAAAAAATATTAAGTCCATTTTTAATTTGACACCATACCAAACAAGCAAGAGATGGAATTCAGCCCTGGGAAATATTTCGATGACCACTGTTCTTGACCTATTTGTTAAGCAACTTCAGAATTCCTCAGAATTACTTTGAGGACTTGATAAGATCATTTTTAGGACCCAACTTCAAAGCTTCAGTAGATCTTGAGCAGGTTGATAATTTGCATTTCTATTAAGTTTCCAGGTGGTACTAACTCTGCTGATTGGAAAATCACTGCTTTAGACTGACAGGATTACATTCTAGCCTGTGCAAAGAAATATAGGCCCAGTTCTGTGAGGAAAAGAATAGGCAACCTGCTGGAAATAGCTAATATGAACAAGCAGGACTTGGGGGAATACATTTTGGAGTGGCTTTTGGGGGTGTTCAAGCAGGAAGGAGAGAATATAAAGCTGGAAGGATAATGTATTGATATGGGGGCATTGGTGTCAACTGACTGACTCAGACTGTAATATCCTCACTAGAACACCTGGAGCAGGTCCTAATAAATTGTTTACTTTTTTTTTTTTTTTTTTTAAGCTTGGACATGCCTGTGACCTACAAAAAATGAAGTAAAGATGTCCAAAACATTTTAGTACATTGTTGAGCAAGAGCTCAGGAGGCAAGGGAGGAGATATTAGTTTTGATATTTTATGTGAGACTAGAAAACCCACCATTGGATCACATTCACTGAAGGTCCAGCAGTCACTCATTTTACTATAACAATGTAAAACGCACTAGTGAGGAGCCAGTGGCCAAAGTTCATTTAAAGTGAGTCCAGTGAGACCACAGACATGTCCTGTATTCATTTCCCTCCCTCCTAACTGCATAATTATGATGCATACTCTTATCAACTCATTGGGGAGCTGAGCTTCAAAAACCGATGCACTCCTAATAGTTCCCTGACCTGTGGAGTAACTTAATATGGTAGGCAGGCCAAGATTATAAAGCAGAAAGACTACTGCATCTCAGGAGAAGCTGCAAGGACTAGCACAACATCAAAGGCTCAAAGTACATTGGTGTGGTAGTCCCAGTTGTATACCTGTTCAACTAACATTCTTTACACCTGCAAAATCCAAATGCGGCCTGTAGATGATAAAGGACTACAGTAAACCCAAGTGCTACCCCCAATTTCAGCTCCTATACTTCATGTATTAATCATATCAACACAAACTTTGGCACGTTGTTAGTTCCTAATGAACTGGCAAAAGCATTATTTTTATTCTTATCATCAAGGAGAAATCATTTATTTAAGTCATGTCTTATATCTAAGCACAGCTTCAGCATTAGTAATGTGAAGTTTCTGCTATCTCTTCGTGAGATACGCATAGTCATTCTCTGAGAGAGATGTCATATGAGCCATTGTAGAACACAGGAAACAGCTCCGGGAAGAGCCCCATATTGCCAGGGAGGAGGAGATTTCGTGGCATGGAGTGTTCAGGGGAATTTCTTGTCAACATTTTTCGAACCTAGCTGAGCAAGCCTCCCTTGGGTAGAGTTTTGCTAAGTAATCTTAGTAATGCAAAAGAAAAATATAAGACATAGTGCTTAAAATCTACCTGGGAGATCTGATAAGTATTCATAAAACCGTGAGAGAACAACACATATCATTAACTCTCCTGATTGTGTGATGAAAACTCTTAAGTATCATGGGCCTTAGGAGAAGAGAGAAATCTGGGTTAGAGTAATTTAAGAGAGTTTTACAGAGGAACTGGGATTTGAGCAAAGAATTGTGTGTAGGATTTGGAAAAGTAAAAGTGAATAAAATACTTCAGGTAAAGGGGGCAACACCAACTGTACACAATGCAAGAAAGTCTCCCTTAAGTCATAGGACACGGAAACAACAATGTGATTATTAAAAAAGCAGAGTTAAAAATGTTCATTGTCATCAGATAATGAAGAGGTCTTAAAACCATTCGACTTCATTAAATTAGGAAACAGAATGAAATAATGAGAGATCATAGACATTTAAGCAGAGGAATTGCATGGTGAAAGCAATGTTTGACAGATCAATGAAGGGGAGGTTTGTAGAAGGGGAATTTCTGATTTTCTTCCTAATTCTTTGGCTGATACTCTATTATCCTCTTTAAAAATTGTTTCTCCTCTAGCTACCCAGTAAATCTTGTATACCATTAAATCCTCCTTCATAGTCATTTCTCACTCTGCCCTTTCTTTTTCTGAGATCTCATCTATATTTTGGAATTTACTTACCACCTCTTTACAGATCTTAAACAATTTTTTTAAACTCTAGGTCAGACCCTTCCCTTGAGCTCCCAGACCAAATATTTGCCTTCTTCCTACACCTTTTTATATGGGTGATGCTTCAAATGTAACAGGGCAACAAGAGTTAGGGTGGTTGTCAGTCTCATGTAATAGAAACTCACAAAGTGTAGGTTAAACAAGTAATTTATTTTTTGCAGGCAATAAGGAGTCCAAGGTAGCTACCTCAGTACTAATACAGTTGCTCAAGGTTTCAGTCTCTTTTGGTCACATTGTGCTGTCCTTAATATGCCCTTTCCTCCCTCCCCATGGTTATAAGAGGGCCACTCTTCTTTTAAGCGACGTATCTTCATTTCAAGCAAGAATAAGGGAAAGGGACAAGGGAAAAAGGCATGTACAAATAAAGTTCAGCATTTTTTAGGAGAATAATAGGTTTCCTGGGAGCCCCCGTTAGTAAGCTTCAATTCCAATGTCATTGGCTAGAAATACATTATAAACACACCCCAGATGCAAGAGATTGTGGAAAATTCACTTGTTACCTGACTAACAGCACCACAACTTTACTAAAACAAGGTGGTATTTAGTGAAACCAAGGACATCCAGATATACATCAAAAATCTCTCCTACACCATCCAAAATTCAGTCCACAACAGTCCACGCCTAATTAGGTTCTCTTGCAGTACTGTCTATGTCCATAAATGGTTCCATTATCCTCTAGTTATTCAAGCCGGATCAATAGTATTCATGTCTACACCACCTCCATACTCATTCTATGACCACGTGTGACGATTTCTATCATCTCAACACTAACACTGGACATCAAGGTATGACATTCATTGCTGAAGCATTGCTGGGGCATCATTCACACCAGTGCCCCTGCGTCTCACCTTGCCTTCAAGGTTTTTCCAGTCAATTTACCACTTTGCACCCAGTTATCTTTTTAAAAGGTACATTGGATAGTGTCATCCAATGATTTTTACCCTGCAGTGGCTTCCCTTTGCCCTTACATAAAAATCACATTCATTAGCATAACCTACCACGTTCTTTACATCTAATGCTGACACGTTGCAGGTTGTAGTTGTGGGCCTTCTGCATATTCCAGGCACTCAGGCCTTATTTGAGTTTCTTGTTCTTTCCTGGTTCTCTCTTTTAAGGTTTTAAATATGTTTCCTTCTCTATCAGCATCACTCTTGTCTCCCAACTTCATTTAGCTAACTTCAGCCAAAATTTAACTGTACTGTTACTTTCTCACAGAAAATCTTCCTTGTCTTCCTGACTGGGAAGAAAAAAATTCACATTTATTTGTGTGATTATTTGATCCCTTCCATCAGGGTCTGTATGTTTTTCTGCTCACTCTTGTATTATCTGTTCCAATAGGGTGTTGAAATAGGCATATTTGTAAGATAAATATAGAAAAAGGGGAAAAAAGGAATGAGAAAGAAATTTTGAGATAGCTCTATGTGTCTGTCTCTACCCTATAGCTCTACTCTTTATTCTATTTCCATCAGAAAGATAAGAGAATCTGCAAAAAGATGTCACCTTCATAATTTTGAAAAATATAGTATCATAGAAAAAGATTTAACTATGGTGAATTAATAAGAAGAAATATAAATAAGAAAGGTATAGGCTATTTTTACTTATCAGTAGGACTATAAAATCCTAAATAGAATATTACCATGCAGAATTATTCTGGATTTCACTTTAATATACAGTGCTTATTCTAAGTAATTAACACATAGCTTGATAAAGGATAGCTCTTAATATATATATTTTTTACATTCATAGGTCAAGGGAGAATTAGGTAGATACGGTAATTTAGGAGATATTAAAGAGATAACTTCCATTGCTGAAGAAAAACCTTTTGTTGCTATAAAGAAATTTTCTTTATCATATTAAGGAAAGCATGTTTATTGAAAATAAATGGTCAATGACATCAAAGTTAATATTAGTTTATTTTAAAGTATTAAGTCTTTGTGGTATTTCTGAAAGGTTATATCAACTCTGCAACAGCAACGAAACTCTAACAACAATATAATAAAATAAATTTTGAAATTAAGCAGTTAAAAAATTGTTATTTCCAGATAACATGATTGATAAATAGAAACAAACAAATGAACAAAAACAAGGGAAATGAGCAGCTTTTATATGGATTAGGAAAAAGTCATATGATAAATTTTACAAGACAAACACACCAAAATGTGAATTATAATTATGTCCATATGGTTCTAATAGTAGGCAATTAAAATGTTTATTCTAATTTTTGGATATTCATATTCCTTTGATAGAAAGAGTAATTGCTATATAAATTTTTAAAGGAATGAGGAATAGCATTAGTTAGAGTTTTAGTGACTTGAAATATAGAATACATATTCGTCTTTATTCTTGTCAAACTCTAAATCACTTCCTAGCTTTAAGTTAGACATTAATGTAGATAAATTAACTTACTGGATCACTTGGGCATCATTCAATGCACTGCTCTATTCTGGAAAGTGAAGGAAACTGCACAGTAAATGTGAACTAATATAAATGGCAACTGTATACTTTTACTGCTGATTTTTTTTAAACAAGAATATCAGAAAAGACAAGGTCAAAAGCTTGTGGTCCTTCCCATATTTTAATCTGAAAAGTAGATATTTTATTTTGCAGTGTTTCTATTCATCCACATAACCCAGGTCTCTTATTATTGTAATTGTTTTCAGAAGTTTTTCAAATTTTTAAATAGTATCATTGGTGAGAAATCTTATTCTGGGAATGAATTTGATTTTATAAATTAGGCAAATGTCATTCAAAGTTAGCTGTGGTTCTTAAGTGTCGGATGAAGGCACACAGCAAGATTTTAGGTAAAATATCACAAGACATGTAATCCAATGGCAATAATTTTACTTGGGAGCTTTGGAATTTAGTTGTAACACCTTTGCCAAGTGTTATAAATTTTAGAGAAATCCTTAAGAATATTTAACTTCTGTATTATCACCTTAAAGTATAGTAATATTATTTAATTTCCCTTTCTCACAGAATTGATGGCCAGTAACTGTTATTACAAATTAGTGTTCTTGTTTCTGTTGTACATAGATTCTATATAATTACATCCGGCAGTCGGAACATTTTTCACATTCATAGCTTCTAAGATGACAAAGCTTCTGAGCTGGCAAGTTCACAGGAAACACTTGTTTGCTGACAATGTTTAATGAAAATATAAATACAAGTTAAATTTATAACCCTATAGTTTCTAAAATACAAACACCCAACAGCAATACTTCCAACATTAATGTGCGTTTATTATATACAGTGAATATCCTTCCAATCTGGATTTCATATATGTGGTAGGACTCCAGTTTTCCTCATTTAATATATCTTGGGCCTAAATAGCCATGATGTATTGATAAACTACTTTATTATATATGAAATTTATAATCATTATTTCTATCAGAAAAATAAAACTTTTCTTAATATATATTTATGTGTATAAAATAATTATTATGTGGTTTTGGGAGGAAGTTGTCAGAAGTGTATAGCCATGGTGATATTTATTGGATTCATTCTGATTAAACTTTTACTTTTGTGAGATAACTGTTTGTGTAGAATATTAATCTTCTTCTTTTTGACTTTTGATTGTGATAGTCCTCAAATGTTTCTTGAGTTTCAGGATCTGTCTCAATAGAACAATTTCTCCTTTGGTCTATGTGTAATGCTGATTCTGGTTTTCAGATGTGAATAGCTGTGCTTGACATAACATTTTGTAGAGGAATTTATCTTAGTATCTTCATATATCATGTCTCTATCCTTCCTTTATATCTTACTTTATAAACTTTAGTTTAGTATGTCGTGTAGAATGCTAGAACCCATTGCTTCAGAAAAAAAATGAATCTGTTAGAAACTGTTATGTGCTACCAGTTTATATCATGAGAGTTTAAAATATTTTATCATAATATTTATTTTCTGAATTTTACATTAAAAACACAAGGCATAAATCTTGTAAAAATTTTAAAATGTCAGAGTCATATACAGATAGGATGCACATGGACCAGTTCTCAAGTTAAGTCTCACAAAGTAATTTTCTAAAAGGTCATAATCCATTCACTTTCACCTCGGCGATTTTAAGATTAATACTTTTGAACACCACTTAAATGAAATATGGTTCCTTTTGCAGGTGAGAGGCTGTATGTTCTCTTGAAGACTTCTTATATGTGAGCTTACTTTTGGTATGTTCACTGGCCACTCTTTCTCAATCTGCTTTACTCTCTCCTTCTTATTTGCTAGACTCCAAATATCTGGGTGCCACAGAGATTAACCATGGTCTCCTTTTGCTCTTTAGAAATTCACTCCTTTAGTGAGCTCATGCATTCACATGACTTTCTTCTAAGAAGCCCCAATTTGATAAAATTTGTATGTCCAGCTTCTCTCTTCCACATAAGCAAAGCCTGATGCCTACTTGACTACACCACATGCCTGTGTAAACAGATACCTCAGATTTCATATGTCAAATCTGAGCTTCTGATTTCCCTCTCTGAGCATTCATGCAGGGACAGCAATCAAACCACAATGCCTGTTTGTGACCGTGAATTAGAAAATTGGATTCCTTCAGACAGTTGTAGACCAAACTACATACTACATTATCAGATTTTTAAAAAAATATCCTGAAAAAATAATCAGGCACGAGAGGCATAATTTTGAGAGCAAGGATCCATATTTTATTCCCCACTCACTGCCATGGCTAGGTAAATATTGTACAAAGCACAGTTGTACCACCATATACAATCACCCTCTCTTGTTGGCTCCTCACATTCTTCTCTCTGTAAATGGGAATTCTACTGTTCTTGTTGTTCAGGCCAGAAACTAGCTTCTTTGTGATTATCCACTCCATGAGAATATTTTCTTGTCTTTGCCTTCAAATAATATCCAGAATTTGACCATTTTCCCACATCTGTGGCTTGAACATCAATCCTGGTTACCTTTAATTCCCATCTTTGTTGTTAGATTCTTGTTTCCCTGTTACCAACTGAAAGTTATTTTTTTTCTTTTATTTCAAAATATTATGGGGGTACAAATGTTTTTGGTTACATGTATCAATTTTATTATGCTTGAGTCAGGATTGTAAGTGTACCCATCACCCAGATAGCGTACATTGTACCTGTTAGGTAGGTTTTCAACCACTTCTTCCTCCCCGCTCCCCGCTGCTTGATTTCCACTGAGTTTTATTTCCCTCTGTGCACATGTGTGCTCATCAGTTAGTTCCCGTTTAATAGTGAGTACATGTGGTGTTTATTTTTCCATTCTTTAGATCGTGCACTTGTGATAATGATCTCCATTTCCATCCAAATTGTTGTGAAAGACCTTAAGTCATCCTTCTTCATGGATGAGTAGTATTCCATAGTATACATATACCACATTTTGTTAATCCACTCAAGTACTGATGGGCACTTGGGTTGATTCCACATCTTTGCAATTGTGAATTGTGCTGCAGTAAACATTAATGTGCAGGTGTCTTTTTGATAAAATTACTTCTTTCCCTTTGGGTAAATAGTAAGATCAAATGGTAGGTCTACTTTAGTTCTTTGAGGAATCTCCATACTGTTCTCCTTCGAGGTTATACTAATTTGCAGTCCCACCAACAGTGTATAAGTGTTTCTTTCTCTCTGCATTCATGCCAGCATCTATTGTTTTGGAATTTTTTAATAAAAGCCATTCTAACTGGGGTAAGCTTATATCTCATTGTGATTTGGACTTGCATTTCCCTGATGACTAGTGATGTTGAGCATTTTTTCATATGCATATTTGCCATTTGTCTCTCTTCTCTTGAAAAACATCTGTTCATGTCTTTTGCCTACTTTTTAATGGGGTATTTTGATTTTTTCTTGATGTTTTGCTTGAGTTCTTTGTAGATTCTGGTGGTTAGTCTTTTATCAGATACGTAGCTTGTGAATATTTTCTCCCATTCTGTAGGTTGTCTATTTGCTCCGTGGATTATTACCTTAGATGTGCAGAAGATTTTTAATTCAATCAAATCCAATTTATTTATTTTTGTTGTTGCTGTGATTGCCATTGGAGTCTTCTTCATAAATTCTTTGCCTAGGCTAATATCTCTTAATAGAAGAGTTTTTCCAACATTTTCTTCTAGAATTCTTATGGTTTCATGCCTTACATTTAAGTCTTTTATCCATCTTGAATTAATTTTTGTGAGAGATACGGATCCTGTTTCATTATTTTTCGTGTGGTTATCCAATTTTCCCAGTACCATTTATGGAATAGGACTTCTTTTCCCCATTGTATATTCTTGTTTCCTTTGTCAAAGATCTGTTGCCTGTATGTGGATGGTTTTACATCTGGGTTCTCTGTTTTGTTCCATTGGTCTATCTCTATTTTTGTGCTGTTTTGGTTACTATAGCCTTGTAGTATAGGTTGAAGTCTGGTAATGTGATGCCTGCCAATTTGCTCTTTTGCTTAAAATTGCTTTGGCTATTCAGGCTCTTTTCTATGCTTCCCAAACAAAGCATAAAATTATTTTTTCTAGATCCGTGAAATATGCCATTGGTATTTTGATGGGGAATTCATTGAATCCGTAAATCACTTTGGGTAGTACAGACATTTTAACAATGTTGATTCTACTGATCCATGAGCATGATATGTTTTTTCATTTGTCTGTATTATCTGTGATTTCTTTTCTCAGTATTTTGTAGTTTTCTTTGTGGAGATCTTTCACTTCCTTGGTTAAGTATATTCCTAGGTATTTTATTTTCTTTGTAGAAACTGTGAATGGTATTGAGTCTTTGATTTGATTCTCAGCTTGACTAGTATTGGTGTATAGGAATGCTACTGATTTGTGTACAATGATTTTGTAATGTAAGATTTTGCTAAATTTATTAATGAATTCCAGGAGTCTCTTGGTGGAGTCTTTGGGGTTTCCTAAATATAAGATAATATCATCAGCAAAAAGTGATAGTTTGACCTCCTCTTTCCCGATTTAGATACCCTTAAAATTTCTTTCTCTTGCCTGATTGCTCTGGCTAGTACTTCCAGCAGTATGTTTAATAGAAGCAGTGAAAGTGGGTACCCTTGTCTTATTTCATTTCTTAGTGGGAATGCTTTCACTTTTTCTCCATTCAGTATGATGTTGGTTGTGGGTTTATCATATATGGGTTTTCTAATCTTGAGATATGTTCCTTCTATGCCTAATTTGTTGAGGGTTTTTATCATGCAAGAGTTCTGGGTTTTGTTGAATGCTTTCTCTGAACCTGTGGAGATGATCTTATAGTCTTTGTTTTTGCTTCTGTTTATATGGTAAATCACATTTATTGATTTATGTATGTTGAATCATCCTTGTATCACTGGGATGAAGCCCACTTGGTCATGGTGGATTATTTTCTTGAGTTCCTATTGAATTTGGTGTGCTAGTATTTTATTGAGGGTTTTGCATCTATATTCATAAGGGAGATCGGTCTGTGGTTTTCTTTTTTTGTTTGTTTGTTTTGTCCTTTCCTGGCTTGGTATCAGGTGATCCTGGCTTCATAGAATGAGTTTGGGAAGATTCCCTCCTTCTCAGTGTTATCGAATACTTTCTGCAGTATGGGTATCAGCTCTTCTTTGTAGCTCTGGTAAAATTTGGCTGTGAATCCATCTGGTCTGGGGCTTCTTTATTGTTGGAAGATTTTTTTATTACTGCTTTAATCTCATTGCTCGTTATTGGTCAGTTCAGCAGATATTTTCAAAACAGGAATGATATTTGATGTTTTAGAATGCTCTCAACTCATTGCTCTGTTTAAAATTTGCCCATGGTTTCTCATCTCCCTCAGAGAAAAATACTTCCAATGGCCTACAAGACCAACACAATCTTCCCAATCTCTGTCCCTTTGTCTCCACCATCTCTGTTGACCTCGCCCCTTGGTCTCATGGCTCCCATCAAACTGGCTTCATTGTCCCTCCCTAAATGATAAGACTTGCTCTTCTCTTTACCTGGAGTACTCAATCCCTCCAATATCCACATGGCAGGTTCATCAACTATTTCTGACTTTTGCTCAAATGTCTCCTTCTAGGTAAATTCTTCTTCTACCACCATATTTAAGTTTCACTTTTCCTCATATACATCCTTAATGCCCTTTCCTTCCTCTGCTTATCCTCATGGACTCTGTGACCACCTGACATCATCACTTGTAATGGAGGTCTTCCCTGGCTATGTGATCTACAATTCTAAACCACTCAACATTTCTGATGACTTGTCTCTGTAGTATTTTCTTCATTTAATTTATAACTCTACCAATTGTCCTAAAATTTGCTATTTTTAAAAATGTATTTAGCTATGTATCTTTGACCTTATTAAGTAGAAATACTTATACCTCTAATTTCTCATCATTTGTATGTATATATACACATTATTTCATTTTTATTATTACATGCTCATTATCATTTAGGGTACTATGGCAAAAGATTCTCCTGCAAATAGCTTTATGCACTTGTAGGCATATTTTCACAAGGTATATTGTTATATACCTAGTAATTTTTATATACCTAGTAATTCTACTAGGACACAGTCTACACACATTTTAAAAAATAGCAGATATTACTCATGGTTTTTCCAAAGGTACTACTACATCATGTTCCTTGCAATTATATATGAGAATGCCAGACTGTCTACAGTCTCAACAATTTTGGACAGTAGAACTCTATACATTTTTTTCCAATATGAATGAGAAATGTTGTATGTTGTTTTAATATAATTTTTAGACTTTGAAGGTTCTTAGCCATTTTCATGACTTCATAGTTTTAACATTTATATAATTTATCCATATTTCTATTTGATTATATTTTTCTCAATAATTCATGGTAGTTTTTCATATATTTTATGTATAAACTATTTGTTATTTGTGTTGAAAATTCTTTCCCTGCACTGGTATTTCTATTGAGCTAAGTTTATGCTGTATTTTGCCACCCAATTGTTTTTAATTTTATGTAATTATTTGTGTTTTAATCTTTTCATCAGTAGCATATTAATTTTATATTATACTTACAAATTTATCATAAAATTTGAAAAGTAAATCTCTTTTAGGTAGGTGAATGATACATATAAAACATATATATATATATGTATAACAATATATTATTCAGATCAAATTAATTTAGCAAAGTTTTATACCCATTCTGTTTTCATAAGTATTCTCAATAGCATTCGCTAATTCATCCATCAGTTCCCTGGTGCTATGGAATATATTTATCATTTAATAAAATTGCAGCTAGGTGCAGTTGCTCATGCTTGTGATCCTCGCACTCTGGGAGGCCGAGGCGGGAGGATCGCTTGAGGTCAGGAGTTTGTGACCAGCCTGAGCAAGAGAGAGACCCCCGTCTCTGCCAAAAAAATAGAAAGAAATTAGCTGGACAACTAAAAATATATAGAAAAAGTTAGCTGGGCATGGTGGCACATTCCTGTATTCCCAGATACTTGGGCAGCTGAGGCAGAAGAATTGCTTGAGCCCAGGAGTTTGAGGTTGCTATGGGCTAGGCTGACACCACAGCACTCTAGCCCCAGCAACAGAGTGAGACTCTGTCTCAAAAATAAATAAATAAATATATAAACAAATAAAATAATAATAATGTTGCATATATACATTAGTTTGCTTTTGGATCTTGTGCTTCTCTTGTGATGTATTTCACCAATATTACATTTCTTTAATTACTACAGTTTAAACTACATTCCCCTGACTGCCAGGGCACCTCCTCCTGTTCATGTTATTATTTATCAAAATTCCTTTGCTTCCTTCTTCCTTTACTCTTCTAAATAGGCTTCCCAAAATGTATGTGAGGCAGTAATCACTGTTATTCTTTGTATGAACAGTGGTTTAACTTTACCTATACTAAAATTTGTAGTGAAGCAAAGGACAGTGAATTCGCTGCCTTTGAAATCAGTTCAGCCATCATTCCTGCTTCTGCATGAAGTACTCATAAAGTGTATAATAATTGTTCTCTTACTGTATTTGTGTTTCTCACTGTGTAAAACAATGAACAGTGCTTAAAAGCAAATCAGTTCCTTTCTTTACAAAAAACTTCTATTATATATAAAAGAGCTTTTAAGCTTCCCCACAGTAAAATTTCTGCTAATTCAGGAAAACAACAATTTTCTGCCTCTTCCTTTTACAGCCAAATTACAAGGAAAAAAAACGTGCTAAAAATGTGGAAAATCACTTTTTTTTCTCAACACATATTCCCTTTAATTCTTCATTGTTTAGAAGGAAATCAATAAAGCCATAGCTATTAAATTCAAAGATTTTTCTGAATCACAATTCTCCCTGACATTGATTATTCACAATGGTGGCCACCTGTTCTTGATATTGCTGTGCCCCTGGCTCTGCTGTTTGGGACACTAGCTTGTCTTTCTCTCTACCTCCCTAATGGGCAGCTTGCCCTGGGACTTAAATTTATAATACATCTTCAAAGGAATGTTCCAAGGATTTTTTTGTTTGTGTGTTTTTCTATAACCTTCCATTTTTCTATATTAGCATGGTTTCCACTCTCCTTTTTGCTAGTTTATTTCAGCATCATTCTTCCAAATTCCAGTTCTCTTCAGTAAATCTATGCTAATGATCCCCCAAACAAATTTTATTGTAATTCCCCACAATCAGCTTCTTCCTCTCAAAGATTCTTAGTGTCTATTGATATTATCACAGTTACTTCCTTCACCTGTGATCAATGTTTTTCATTTCCTCTTCAATTCTTTCATCTTAACCATAAGCATCCAACCAAACAACAGCTATGGATACCTGAAACCATAACTTATCTCTAGAAAGCACTTCTATTACTTCTATTCTTTTCATCCAAATGCTAAATATCTTTCAAGTAGAAATACAAAACATTTTCCATGAAAAGTTCCCTCATTGTTGAAACTCTGCATGATTCATTTCTGAATTTGCAATGCCAGTGTTATGTAACTCATTTACCACTTATCTACTACTCTTATTATGTTTATCTGTGTCTGTAGGTTATCTTTACAATTAGCTTATAAACATAAATTGTCTGAGTTATATCTATACATTTTGTTCTCATCTAGCTTGTAGTACAGTATCTTTTGAAATTCTAGTGTAATATAGTGTAGTGAAAAAACATTGGAGGTTGAGGTCTGCATTGGATTCCTGGATTTTAAAATAACATCTTTTGATAATTCTCACCAGTCTCATCATCCAATACTCCTACATCTACACATTCTGCTGCTCATATTTCCTGCTACTGTTTCATTCACCTAGACTTGTCTGATATCTGGAATATACTTGCTCGTCTTTCTTCCTTGTGAAATTCTACAAGATTCAGATTTTAAATCATGTGACTGTTTATACTGTTGCCCCATTCCACCAAGTACTAGAAAGTATGGTCTTACTGATTCAAACTGAGTTCAATCAATTTCAGATTTTCTACATTAGTTGGTGTTTCCTACCACTTTCTTTCTCCCTGTGGTGGGGGTCTAGGTTTTAGGGCAAGCACAATGGTGAAACACTCAGTTGAGAGGTGGTCATTTGGCCGCATTGCACACATCAATGATCTGGTATGTTTTTCTCACCAGTATTGGTATTCGTGGAGATTTCTGCATTTCTACCCACACATGTGGTCCAAACTGCACCCTTCATTGCAGACTTTTGTCTGGAAATCAAAGTCCTCTAGATTCTTGGGCTTTCAGTGTCCTAAGTACACTAATCTCAGTTATTCATTTTATTTTATTCGAGCATTTTGGGGTCATTGGATTGCTACCTCAGTCTCCTCTTCTAGACATCTCATGAATTCACCTGTACTACACACCCCTATGCCTTCATCTTCCCAGAATAACAAAGGAGAGACTCACATTGCCATTTTGCTTTATTTCAAGTTCCATTTCCTCATCAATCCTGGGCCCTTCCTAAAGTATCCTGCCACATCTCTTTGGCATGATCTTTGTTATGCTGCTCTAGGGCATACCAAACATGTCACCATTTGTTTTAATCCCCACTAGTTGCTTTTTCTACTTTGTGTTACAGACTAAATTAGGATCAATTAACATTTCACATCCTTTGCCAACCCTAACACAGAGATCAGAATAGCCTAAGTTGAAACCTAAATACTGAGAAAGAGAGGGTGCTTGTAGCAGAATTCCAGTATACATGAATTAGAGTCACATGTTAACAATGACAGTTTTGGGATCCTCTGTCTTTATTGTTCTAAAGAAATTTTCCCTATTATATTTAAATAAAAAAAATTACTGAAGTATAACATAAATATAGTAAAGTTCACAAATAATTAGTCTAAAAGTTAATAAAGTTTCTATCTACAAATATCACCTGAATCAAGGAAGACATGATTATCATTAGCTCCTGTGTTATGCTTCCCAGCTACAATTCCAGCTCCCCAAATCACTAATATACTCATATCAAACACTGTAAGTTAGTTTTGCTTCAATATATACAGTTTATATTCTTTTGAATCTTTCACTTGAGATTCAGCCTCTGAGTTTCTTGTTATACTAGTTCATTCATTCTAATTGCTACTATTGTATGAGTATACCACATCATTTATTTATACATATTTTTGTTGATTTGGGAACATTTGGGATATTTTCAAATTTTAGCAATTATGAATACTGATGCTATGAACATTATTAAGGATATCTATCTATCTACTTACCTACATATACACCCTTTTGCTAAACATATAACTAGGAGTGGAAGTGCTAGATCAAATTATATCTACTAGTTTTAGTTGATACCAGCTACCCATTTAACAAGTTATGCAGGCCATTTTAACTTCCGTTTTGCTTAACTTTTTACCTTCTTCCCCAACAGAACTTTACAATTTGGTAATTACTTGAAAAGAGAAACTTCTAAATCTATAGCTGACTTTTGTATACCTCCTTATTTACTAAGATATTACCCTCTTAATAGAAATTAATTTCTCCATACTGTAATTTTTGTGTATTCATTTTACATTATCAAAAGTTCTGCTTACTTCTTGGAATTTTTGCACTAATCCTTTGTCTGAATTCTTAGCTTCTCATTCCACACCAAAAATTGCACGTGACCCTAGGAGGAAGCATCTTGAAGAATGTTGGTTCACTTTTCTGAGAAACCCTTTAGGCTTTTAAGATCTTGGTGACTGCATTCCCAATTGAATCAATAGT
Source organism: Propithecus coquereli (assembly GCF_000956105.1). Classification (NCBI taxonomy): domain Eukaryota; kingdom Metazoa; phylum Chordata; class Mammalia; order Primates; family Indriidae; genus Propithecus; species Propithecus coquereli. The sequence continues at coordinate 1,435,460 of NW_012136636.1, read as the reverse complement.
TCTTTAATACATTGTTTCATTTTTTTTAATGGCATTTTATTCAGTTTTTTCAGTACTTCTCAAAGGAAGCCTTAGTCTTCTGAAAACTATCTTCTTATCATATTTGGTAAAAATGTAAAAATCCTCAATCATTGAAGATTGATGATTGTTCCAAATCACCAATTAAGAGAGCTGAAGTATTTTCTGCAATAGGAGGTATAACATTTAACATTTTACCTGATATGAGTGAATTATATGAGAGAATTCATGTAGTGAAAAGCGCTTCTGCCAAAGAAATTGTACATTGTAACTTCTGATCCCAGAGGAGTTAAAATAATGAGTATTGATAGCGCATTTTTCTCTGCATTCAAACATGTTGAATGAAACATCATTGGCAACCTCTTTCAACTCTCTGCTCAATTCCTGATAGTGAATTGCTTCTAGTTCCATGATTTACAATTACCATGTCTTGGGGATTAGAACCGAACATTTACCTTATAAAATGCAGTTTATATAAATTCTATCTTATCTCTCAAACTATTATTTCCATGTCACTTGCAAAGTCTGGATATAAGCATGAGATTCAAATTAGTTCTTAAGTAGTTATTGAACACTGGAAAGACTATCAAGAAAATGAAAGAAAGTTTGAGTGAGAGATGGGAGGATTCTAAATAGATATTTTCTCTTACAAGTACAAACAAGTTTATATTTAATACTCGTAAGAGAGGGAGGCCTTCTCTAATTACTGGGCACATTATATTAAACCTGTTTTTAATTCACTCAACAAACATATAATATATGTTTACTATATGTTGGAAAGGAGTTTTCACATAAATATCAAAAAAATTAAACACATTTAATGAAAGATGGTTTTTAAATACACATTCTGTCTCTATATACGTTGGATTTATGATTATTTTATTTTTTGAATTCTTTTAAAAAACACTATTGTTTTAAATTTTTATTGTGTCCCCCCAAAATATTAATAACATGGTACCATTACAAAAATATAAAAGACCCAGGGTGGTGTAAAGTGGAGATCAATCTCATATTTCCAGCCGAATTTACCACGTGTCTTGCAATTATCATAAGTGCTTCCCCACCACTGAGAGTGAGAAAGGAAGCTGTTGTTGCTGCCACTTTGTGTTGTATGTTGCTATTTTATACAATCTATTCCTGTAAATAACTTCTCAAAAACGTTAAATACCCATTTCCAAAGCACTTTTTAAAGTAAAGTACCCACTTGCTTTTCCTTCTCAGGACTTGGTGTTTCGACTGCCAAAATTTCACAAAGGATGAAACAGGCTTGCTGAGAAAAATGCAAAAAAAAATAAAACTAGCACCCAGAGTTATATTCGGGTACTGTGTTTACTTTCTCACTTACTGTTGGCAATACATTGTTTTAGTTAATTCATAGACACTTGAGTTAAAAAAAAAAAAAGAAAAGAAAAGAAAACAAAACAAAACAAAAAGCAAAATTAACAAAAACCAAAACTGAGTTGGGAACAAAATGCCATCAACTGGGCATAGGTTAATAAAAATATATGTGCTTTATTACCATAGTTTATCATATGTGTGGGCCTTTTTTTTGAATGAGTGTACATAGTGCCAACACTTTTGCATGGCATTTGGGAGAATAGATTTTATGTCAGAAGTAAGATTAGTTCTAAGCCATTTCAAATAGTTATAATTCCACTAAAATCACAAGAAAATAACTCATGTTTGGAAATCAATAAAACTGGTCTAGCCCCAGCTCTGACACTAACTACTCTGCTCTGTGGACAGGCCATGTCATAACCACACAGCAATATCATGAGAGTTGAAATCTGTGATCCACTTACCTGCTTGCCACTGTAGTGTTCTGTCACCCACTACCTGCCTACCGTAGCACAGGCTTTCCCTAAGCACTCACAGCTGAAGCTTTGCGACAGAGCTCTAGTTAGCTCGCTGTCCTTCAAATATTTTTATCATTCTCCATAATCTGCCTCCCTCCCAGGCCACATCTTCATAGAGCTGCAGCCACTCAGCATAGATTAATTGATCACTTCCTTCTGTAACTGTTTCAAAGCTCACATCAAGTACAAATTGATCTGTTTGACTTTCTCTCTATAAAATAATCTAATCTTATTCTGTCACTCCACCTTTATTTCCCACTGGTCCCCGCAATGTAGCCGCCATTCCCATCTCCTTTATTTTTTTCCTTTTTCCCTTCAATCTCGCCTTTATCCTGCTCATCGATTTACTTTTTTTTATTTATTTTTTTTTATTTCAGAGTATTACGGGGGTACAAATGTTTAGGTTACATATATTGCCTTTGCCACACCCGAGTCAGCGCTTCAAGTGTGTCCATCCCCCAGATGATGCACACCATACCCATTAGGTGTGTATCTACCCATCCCCTCCTCCCCCCTCCCACCTGCCTGACGCCCGATGAATGTTATTGCTATAGGTGCACTTAAGTGTTGATCAGTTAACACCAATTTGATGGTGAGTGCTTTTACTGTTGTATATGATGTATTTCCTTTGCCTCCTTACCACCATTTTAAGAGCATGATCTTTTCACTGGTCACCCACCCATCACGTTAGGCCATGTTCTTAATTTTTCCTAGCTCCTGTTAAACTATAACAATGTTTTTGAATTTTGTCTGCTCCAAATGAATCGTAAACTCCTTGAAAACTGAGCTAGTGACAGAGATAGCGTAGCATATACATGGCTGGTCACACCAGAACCACTGGATAAATGCTTTCTGAATTCCTTATCATATATTTATGAAAAGAAGATAACTTATTTAAGGACAAAAAAGTGAAAATTTTGACCAATAAGCTTCGATGATATATATTAGATACCAGAGAGAGATATATGATCAAATGGAAATTTTTCTATGGGGTCAAGAATCTGTTAATAAACTCTCATGCACCAATAAGGTAGAAAAGAGCTAAGGAGAGACATAGAAGGATGCTATGGAAGGATTCCTTTGTTGTGTGTTCAAACCCACTCATGGCGGGTTTCATGTCTGTCAATGCAAGCCAAGTGAGAGAGGCTTCAATTGGATCATTTGTTAAATTTAAAACCTGTCACTTGTGGTTGGGAACATGGTGGGATGGTGTATCAGTCAGGATTCTCGTAGAGGACATATATATTTAAATTAAAGATATATATATAGAGAGAGAGATGGAGATAGATAGATCGACAGATAAGAAATTGACTCACACAATTGTAGGAGCTAGAAATTTTTAAGTTTCTATGGCAGCCTGGCAGGCTGAATACTCAGGCAGGAGTTGATATTGCAGTGTTCAGGCAGAATATCTTCTTGAGGACACCTCAGACTTGCTCTTAAGGGCTTCATCTGTTAATAATTGGATGAGGCCTACCCACATCGTTGAGGATAATCTTCAGTAAAAGTCAACTGATTCCAACTTTCACATCTGCACAATACCTTCACAGCAACACCCACATTAGTGTTCGATTGAATAACTGATCACTGCAGCCTAGCCAAGTTACACATAAAGCTAACCATCACAGGGGTATCTGAACTTCTTCCTGATAAATCTCTTAGGCAAGTGACACTGTTGGACATGATGGTGGACGTGAATGAAAAGTTGTTGCACCACTGGGATTGGTCTGTTCCATCAGAGCTTGCCAGGACACAGGATGTGCAGTCCTCATCCACCTGAGAGAGACCCAGAATGAAGTCATCTTATATTCTGGACCTCTTAAAAAGGAGAGCAGCCCTCATCTCAGAGTTGCTGAAGGCATCAGAGGATCCCTACAACTGAGAAGGAAGTAGATGAGGAGCCAGAGAATCACACATGATCCCATCCTAGACTGCAGGTGGCACAGGTGGCACCTGCCAATGCAGGGGAGGGCTCCACAGGACCCCAAGTAACCATCAGAAGAGGCAGCAGCAAGAAGCATCAGCTGCTATCAGAAAACTAAAGACTAGTATTCGACAGCTCCATTTGTAAAGTAAGACTTTCTTTCTCCCCTTTTGTCTTCTTCATTAATATCTCAGTACATAAATAGTTAGAAATGGTACTCAGTTAGTGAGGAAGAAGGCAATGAGTGTGAGGGAGGAAGCCCAGCACAGCTTGTTCCCAGGCTGTTTGCTTACAGCTAAGAGCTGGGGAAATAGTGCAGCTTCAGCTTTGAAAAAAATGTTTTAGACTATTTCATAGGAATGGACGATCCAAGAACCGACTTAAGATTTTTGCGAATGTTCCCTAAAATAATTGAAGGCATTTTTGCCAAGCAAGAACAGCCAGAGAAGCCATGAAACTGTCTTAATTTTCATCCAGAGACATAGGAAAAACTTTTCAAAAAGTACAAATTTTGAAAGTACAATGAGAGAAAAATTAATGGTCTTTTGTCTTAGGTTCTTATGACTCGATCTTGTTCAAAATACTGATTGCAGGTAAGAAATGCTAGGACATGTGGTTCCAGAAACATGTAACATGAAAATTACAACTAATACTTCCTCAGATCTTAAGGGTTGTAATGAAGCATGTAGACTTAGAGGGATAGGAAAGGAGAAATAATGAATTAGGGCTAATTGGGAGACTGGGGGAGGCTGGTCTAACTGGAGATTTGAGTTTTTATTATAGGATACTAGCATATCAGTTCCTACCTATCTTCTGGGATAAGACTTTGTTCACAAGCAAACAAAGTCTTCAGATGTTTTTGAAAAGTAGACCATTGTGATTTAATCTGTGTAACGTTTACAGACCTCTAGACATAATGTGTGTGTGTACACGTGTGTGTGTGTGTGTGTGTATGTGTATCTCATGCCATTGTATAATATCTGGTACCATCCTAGTATTTAATGTTAATCAGAGCCATCTTGCATATTTTAAGGTTTTTCTTTTCTTTCCTCAAAGGAAAAGCATTCTAAGAAGAATCAAATCTTCGCACTTTAGAATAAAATTTCCCTGATGAGTTCCATCATTTGGCATATAGAGCTTAGGAGCTCAAAAGAAAAATAAGGATGACATTAGAAAAAGGTAGATGCTGTTAAATACTAAGAAACACTTAAAGAAATTTGTAAGCCAAGGGTGGGGGCCTGCAACCAACCATTTGTGAGTAGATTGGATTTTCCTCACACATTTGATTCTGGGACTATAATATTATTGTATAGAGGCAATAGACATTCCTTTGAAATTGTGTACTTTTTCCTTGGCGGCTCCTCCCTCTGTGACCACCTCTGCCTACTCCCTGTGTGTCACTGCAACAACAGAAGCTCTCATGAAACGTGGGCATTGCCCCTCTCTCATCTCCCACTTACTGTGAGTCACCGATTTCTCTTGATTTCTCCATAATTAAGATCAACTCTTTTGAAATGCTATTCAAAGCTCTTTATGAACGAGCCTTTGATTTTCTTTCTAACCTCATCTCTGACCATTTTCCTACATGTACCATGTATTGCAGTCAAATAGAACTACAGTAAAATCGTAACCATTTAGGGTAAAGTTAGGGCATTGATGACATCAACTCATTCTAAGACAAACTATACATATTTGGAGATGGGTTCATTGTGGCTATGGGATATGAAATTTTATATTCTTATCAAAACTTGATGCCAAGTGGATTACTGATGGTCACTCCCTGTTCTATAGGAGTACAGAGGCATTAGCTCTGGGTGCCAGGTCGTGATGGGTTAGTCCACAAGCCCTGCTTTAATAGAAGCAGCCTTGCCCATGGCCCTCCATGACATGCTACAGAAGAACAGCAACGCTTCTCTGCTCACACCGCACCTGATCCAATCCTTTCTATTGCAAGTGAATTTTGAGTAAGAACGACATCCTTAAGAATAAGGATATTAGAGAATAATAGTCAAAAGCCTATGAACAACGAAAATTAATTTTTAGCTTTACCCCCACTATATATGTTAACTGTGGAAACACTGCAATTTTAGTTCTTCAAGATCTTTAAATTATCCTCTGGAAAATTGAATTGCTATTTGTGATTCAAAGGAAAACATAACTAAAAAAGAAAAATATTTAGAAGTTAAACAGTTTGAAGACAGCTGATCTAAATTCTGCAGTCTTAGTTTTGAAGATGTGGATTTCTAAACCTAGTAGTGCCGAAGAAGCCATGTGTTCTAAAATTTAGTTATCTTAACTTCACTATCCTTCAGTTCATGGAGAATGCAACTTTCCCTTGGATTTGAACTATTCTTTTATACAAGTTAGTAAAGCTTACTTTCACTAATCATCTAGAACTGTCATTGATTTCACTCCTTTAATTTCATTAAGTAAATTTGTTCTCTTCATTTTCAGACTCGACAATTTAAAACCTACGCATACACACACACACACACACACACACACACACACACACAAATTATGAAAAGTACTCAAAAAATGCCATACTCTCTTAAAAACAACACAAAAAACTTCCTATATACATTTTAGTTAATATGGTCTAACTTTTCTCTCTACCTAAATTTTAGTTCATAGTTGCAGTCATTCAGTAAATAAAATTCTATGTCCTGCTCTATTCTCCTAACAGGAAAAGCAAGCCCCACTCCACATTACATTACCTGCTTTGTAAGTCTAATGTTAATGGCCACAAAAGTACTCTCCATCTAATGCTGTTATCTTAATGTACTTAATAATTTCCATTTTATACTTGTAAATTGTTTCTAAAAATTTGGCACTATAAATATTTGATAAATATTATTTCTTTATGTTTGTATATTTTTATGGAGCTGAAAGTTTATTTTTGAATTGTTTGCCCCAAATATAGTTCTCTAGTAAAATAATATGAGAATTTTGCTTTTTATATTTATTGACATATCAAGCCTTGATCTTTACGACTTAATTTTAGCCATGTCATTATACTTAGAGAGATTACTTATAAACTTCCCTTCAGTAATTTATTCAATGAAAATTTAAACATTATTCTATACCAGGCACTGTTATATGTGCTGAGGATACACTTGTGAACTAGGGGAAAAAGATTCCTTTGTCCAGAAGTTGAAATTTTAGTGTAATGTGAGAGAAGGCAAATAATCATTCTAATCACTCGTGGAAAGAATAAAAGAGAAAGACTGACAGAAAGGAGGGAGGGAGTTAAGGAAGGAAGAAAGGAAAAGAGGGAAAGAGAGAGAGAAAGGGAAGGAGAGAGAGAAGGAGGGAAGGAAGAAAAGAAGGAAGGAGGCGGAGAGGGAAGTGGAGAAGGAAGGCAGGAGGATGGAAAACAGGAAGGAAGAAAGGAAGGAGAGATGGAAGGAAAGAAAGAAGGAAGGAGGGAGGGCAGGAGAGAGGAAAAATGAAACAAAAAAGTAAAAAGAAAATGAAGAAGGAGGCCCAATGTCATAAGACTCTGCAGGCAACTATAAGGTACATTACATTCAGTCTGCACAATTAGGAGCCAGTGAACACAAATTTTTAAGGCACGTAATTAATGAATTGAATATCAAGTTTAAGTACAAAGACAGGGATATATCTTTATACAAAGGATTAATAAGTGAATGCAAAATTCAAATTTTTAATAAATATGAGAGTAAATATCAATCAATTAATAGTCAAGATTCATACTTGACTAAAATTTAGGGGCATATTCTGATGAACTGGAGCCAAAGCACACTCTGTATAAAATTAAGTGAGGATTCCTCATCTTTCTACATTTTTGGTATAATCTGCTTAAAGCCAGCAGTCAAGAATGAAGGGCTGAAATCCATCTTACCTGAGACATCTTTAGGAACATAATGCACAGAAATCTTTTATCTTGCCAATACCGATTGGAATGGTAACACAGATATTAACTTATGAGAGCATTACTCGGGAAGAAAAATTAATTATTTTGACTTTTCCTTGATATTTGAAAGGACGAAGTCTGATTAGATCATCAAGTTTATTTCCCACAGGCCAGAGCAAGAAAAGCACTTAGAGAACAACACCTGGCCTCGTAATTTTCTGAGAGAGGGTCTTGGCTTTTTCTAATTAGGATGGCTGAATATGTTCCAAATAGCTTTGTTTGTTATCTTATTCTCAAATGATCACTGAACATAAGATGATTCAAAGGGACTTCCAAATGCAAATATCTCAATTAAGGAAGACAAGATTCCAAGACAGAAAATAAGCCTGCAATTGATAAGTTGGTTACTAAAAATATTCGTTTTTCAGTACCAGTGTTTTGAAAGTGCTAAAGAGTAATATCATGTGTTTCATGTATATAGCAACTGACCCAGATTGTGTGAGAGATACTACTTCTTAAGCTGAACATTTTACATTTGATTTTTTTTCTCTTTGTTGCAATTGCTAATTTTCCAATTGCCATGAAATTTCCCAGTCTGAGGCTGAGCGTAGCATTACATTTGAGCAGTTGTCAGCATAACAATATTTTTGAAAATTAATTAGGCATTGAGATAATGATCCATTTTCCTCCTTGGGATTCTCACTTGCTTAGAAATAGTGTGAACAATTTTTTTTTTCCAAACTGAGCGGTGGCTTTTATAGAACAATGAAAGAGCCAATTCCGTATGGGCGTCTTTTGTTTTTAAAGTACAGTGTTCTACTGTGAAATTAAATTAAGGAAGCTGTGTTCAATATTAATTCATTTTCACATTTCTTAATAGATCCGTATTTACAGCAGTGTAAGAAATGTTTACTTTAGATTGGTAAGTGAGATTTTCTTAAAGAAATGTATGTTTATAAATCTGTTCTTCAAGCTTAAATACCAGAGGCCTAACGTGGACATGTTTTATGATTTTTTCCCCTTCATCAGTGAGTAGGTGGTTGCAAGGAGTGACTTTGGCATCGTTATAAACCAGTTTTTCTTAAACTGGGGTGACTAGCAGCATCACTCCAACCCCAAAGATTTGTTACTAACTAGTCTGGGTGATGTGTGGTGCTGTGTTTTATTAAGCTCCCCAGATCAGACCCACCACTACCATTTGTCAGACACAGCAAGGGGATCAATGAAAGCCCCCTTACATGCGATATGTCAAATACTTTAAAGTTCCGTATTATGTTATTAAACTCTTGATAAGAGATGTTCTATCATGCTATCTTGACAGAACTCATCATTAAGACCTAGAAGGCCTGGTTCAAATGTTGCATTTGAGGACTCCTGGAAGTTTCTCATGGGTACATGACATCAAGTGAGTCAGACTGCCCTCCCATAGAGACATCTGCCCACACACCTTCTCCCCTCACCCCCAGCTCTGTCCTGCCCTGCGACACAGGTGTGTGCACACTGCAGCCCAGCAGTGTGTACACTCCAGCTACCATCTGGGCCGCCCTTGTCATTAGGGGTGTGCAGCACGCCAGACAGAACGGGGTTTGCCCTTGTGAGGTTGGACATAGGACAAGGCCTGCACAGGTGATGGCAGTACCCATGGGCCTTTCATCAGGAAATTCTGGAGTCCTGAGTTGCTGGAGTGCAGTGTAGAAGGGAAGGGATGCAGGGTTTTCATGGATGTGTCCATCGAGGGGAAAAATACAGCTGAGGAGAATCAGAGCAGATCTCCAGTTAGATCCCCAGTGATTCCAATGAGTAACCAGGATTGAGAACTGCGACTCCAAACTTCCATCTTGAGGTCATATAGTGCTTTAGGTCTTCACAAACCAACGCATTACATTGCACTACATAGGAATAGCATCTGTAGGATTAATGAATGATCATTTCTAAGCATGTCGTAGCATATTTTATTGCAGCATTATGAAACCATACTTTAGGTACATCATTACATACACACAATTTTAACCTAAAAATTAATTCTGATTTCTGTGTGTGAGTACACACAAGAGTGTGCTTGTGTCTGTCTCCATCTCTGTCACTTTGTGCTCATGTCTTCTCTCATAAGTTATCTCGCTCTCTCCCTCTTTGTTTCTTTTGCTTTGATGAGTGCTATGTTCCTCTCTTACTCTGTCATTCTTGCATTTTGCCTCTCTCTCTCTCTCTCTCTCTGACATATTTTCACACAGTCACATACAAACACACACACACCTCTAAGCATCAAGTAGAGCAATACAGGTAAATGGAAGAGTTAGCTATAAATATGACTTGGTCTAGGATATTCAGAGATCAACAGGTATAAAGATACTTTGCATTCAAATCAGAATGCTACCTCTATAGGAAAAAATTCTTATGAGGGTTTTTTTTTTTCACATTCCACGTATTTCTCTAGATCAGAAGAAAATAAGCATACCTGAAATGCCACCATTTTAACCACAAAGACATGCTACATTTAATTAAATAAACACACAGCTGTTCTTCCTTTGGGTAAACAGATGGCACATGTCATTCACTTTACTTACTGAAGAAGAGGAGGAGGCATTATTGAGTGCAGTTTAGGAGCAACTAATTGACAAAACAATGATGCCAACAGCCAAATTTGAGAGGACAAAGGACCACGGCATTTCATTAAAGAACTGAATAATTCTTGTACTCTTTCTAACATAGATTAAATTATTTGATTCAGAAACACCACTCTTTAATTTCTGTGGAGAGAGTTTCATTAAACCAAATGTTGGTCATGGAATTGTCATTAAGTAGCTACTTCCTATTTTAATTTAGAATCAGATCTCTAGGTTTTGTTATTTTACTTTCTTCTTCTTAGATGTTTTTAATTTTGCCTTATAATTTCATGACTATATTTTAATTTCTAACCAAGCTTATATCAATGGAAATTTATATTTAATTAATTTCTTCTAATTAATTATCTGTGGCATTCACTATCACTGTAAAGTAACTAAAAGTTGAGTTTTTTTCTAAATTATCATAACATGTAAACATATATTATCTATATCCATGTAGTAGTTAATATATGTATATATCTGCACAAAGTAGAAGGACATTTATTCCTCTTGTATTTATAATATGTTGCCTTTAATAGTTAAGAATTGTCATCTGTTATTTTTGCAATGCAATTGCAAAGCATTAATATTATGGAATAATTTATAAATTCTAGGTGGTGAATTTCAATATCATTTTCTAAAGAACTTCACAGATCACTTCTGAAATATTCTGATTAAATTTTGTTTTAATTGGCAAGCTTCTGGAAAAAAAAATTAAAAACTATGCATATTTAGAAAGTATATGGAAGTAAAATTA